>NC_045962.1:31813350-32113350 GCF_010909765.2 Amblyraja radiata | reverse complement strand
TAAACTTCAGGTATCTGCGATGATCCTTGTGAATAGGTACTGAATAGTAAGCATCTTTAAGATCAATGCTTGCCATGTAGTATCCTTTGGAAATTCATTGATTGGCAGTAACAAACGTTTCCATTTTGAAATGTATATACTTAACAAACATATTTAGTGATGTTAAGTCAATGATGATGCGACATCCACCATCTTTTTTGGTTTTAGTGAATATATTTGATACAAATTCCAAGGGTTCATGTTTTCTTTTTTCAATGATACCCTTTGTAATTAGTCTCATCAGTTCAACTTGTCCCTCTCGTTTTTCTTTCACTGAGAGGGAAAATAACCTTTGGGGTAAATGTTGAACTGGTGGCAATTTACCTGTTATGAATTGTATTTTGTATCCACTAATGCCATTGAGTATATACTGATCACTCGTGATAGACTCCCATGCTGCTTTAAACTGGTGTAATCTCCCCCCTGTTAGTATTAAGCCCCTTCTTTCTTTATGCTGGTAGGAACCAGACCCACCTACCTCCATGGTTATGGGTATTTCCTCTGGTTCCCGCCGGTCCCACGAGACTTGCGTGTTGTCTGATGTGGCGTTGACGTTGGGGGGTGGCGCATTTTCCATGGGGTCCGCTCTGGGCCCTGGTCTAAAAAAGACACGGTGATAGAATGCGGACCCCGAGCTTTCACCAGTCCTATATGGTGGACGTCGACTGGTGGACGCGACGGGGTGCTGCCACTTGGTGTTTATTGCTCTAGGTTTGCTCGTCCCATGCCCTGCCTTCATGAGACCGAACATTTTTGAGGCCTCGGCCATATCCTTTATTCGCTTATGTAGGTCATTGCCAAAGAGCAGTATGTCTGGCTCAGAGGCTGGGGTTTTGCACAACCCCGCAAATTTAGGATTGATGGCAGGTTTTATTATTTCTTTACGCAGGTTGTTAATCTCAAATTGCGTATTGCACAACAGCGCGAGAGTATCCTGTTGAGTGGTTGTCATCTCGGTGTTGTCCACGGAACGAGCAAACGAAGTGATGGCTGACGTCAGGAGCCTGAGGATCCGCTGCAGTTTTAGCTCGTGGTGTCGGATGTTTGCCCCAACGTGCCCCCAGATTTGGCTGTTCACAGCTGGCACTTTGAGGGACTCACAGTTCTCAGGCGCTGCATATGTTTCTAAAGCATCATTGACCACCTGCTCCTGTAGAGCCCTGTTGGAGAGGTGGTTGATACTGGCCGCTAGTTTGGCTTCTAACGGTCTTCCTGCACGTGGGGTTGCCACGTAGCGGTCCACTACACCAAGCAGCTCTTCCTGTTCCTCCACCCCTTGCATACTCCCGAGATCTTCAGCCCAGTCCTGGTCACCAAAGCTACCCTCGGGTAAGGAGGAAGCAATGGACAGTGCACAAGGCACTGTGGAGGGAGTGCCTGACCTCCCTCTGCGAGAGCGCCCCTCCTGGGTCGCACCTCGCTGGAGCACCTGCTCCAGGAGCCGCTCCACGCCGCTCAGGCAGCTGTCTCTCCCCCGCCCGGGTGGAGAGACGTCTCCGTCCGACGTGTCGGAAACCACCGGCCGGACGCTTTTCCTGGTAGCTTTACCTCCAGCCCGCTGCTCAGGCGCTAGCGGGGCTGGGCTCGGCACGGTGTCGGGGATAGCGGAGCGCTCGGTTAGCGTTCTTACCGCCTGTTGCTGCCCCCCCCCCTGATGGAACGCTCCTCTGGTGGAGTCGAACGGGGGACAGATTTCTTTGAGAGCCTTGTCTTTGGCGTACTCATTCTGAAGAGAAATCAGACGGCTCTCCTTTGGTAAGTAAAGTGACCTCAGTTCACTTACCTGATTGTCCGTCTTTTAAATTGCAGCGGAGCGCCTGACTCCCGCTGTAGCCGCTTGTTGCACTGCTGGCTTAATGCCGCGCATGCGTGCTGAACGGGTTCTTCACGTAGTCACTCACGTGACTCCGAAGTAAAATGGTTAATTTGTGAGACAGCAAGCAGAGAGAATAGGAGAAACTTTATGTATAATCCTGCAAAAATATAATCTCCATTTCTGACCACAGTTTAATTCACATTATGGGCCTGTCCCACTTAGGTGATTTTTTGGGTGACTACAGGCGACTGCTGAAAAATTTCAACATGTTGAACATTTTTTGGCGACATTGGCGACAATTTTTGCTGTCATAGGTTGTCGTAGGTGTTGTCGTAGGTTGTCGCCAGGTGTCGTAGGTGAATTCCATTAAAGAATCGCCTAAGTGGGACAGAGTAGCCATGTGGGACAGGCCCATAAGGGAGCCTTGTTATTATTATATTCAGTCAACCTCAAACTTTGAAACTTATAAATGCCTCTGCCTGTCTCTGCCTCTTTCTGCCTCTCTCAGTGTCTCGCTGTCTCACTCTCTCTGCCTCTCTCTGCCTCTCTCTGCCTCTCTCTGCCTCTCTCTGCCTCTCTCTGTGTCTCGCTGTGTCTCGCTATCTCACTCTCTCTGCCTCTCTCTGCCTCTCTCTGTGTCTCTCTGTCTCACTCTCTCTGCCTCTCTCTGCCTCTCTCTGTGTCTCTCTGTCTCACTCGCTCTGCCTCTCTCTGCCTCTCTCTGTGTCTCTCTGTCTCACTCTCTCTGCCTCTCTCTGCCTCTCTCTGTGTCTCGCTGTCTCTGCCTCTCTCTGCATCTCTCTGCCTCACTCTGTGTCTCTCTGTCTCACTCTCTCTGCCTCTCTCTGTGTCTCTCTGTATCTCTCTGTCTCTTCTGACCTGCTGTGCATTTCCACTAAATCTTTGCAATACTGGATGATGTTTCTTGTGACTTTGCTAGAGCATTTAAACTTGTTTATCACAGAAGACTCTCAATCTACTAGAATACAAACTGTAAATTAATGTATTGAGGATTTATGGGTCTGAGCTGCAGAGGTTGGGCAGGCTAGGACTTTATTCCTTGGAGTGCAGGAGGCTGAGGGATGATCTTATAGAGGTGTATAAGATCTTGAGGGGTATAGATAAGGTAAATATTTTACTCAGAGTAGGAGAATGAAGAACTAGAGGACACAGGTTTAAGGTGAGAGGGGGAAAGATTTAATAGGAACCTGAGGGGTAACATTTTCATACAGAAGGTGGTGGGTATATGGAATGAGCTGCCAGAGTAGGTCGTTAAGGCTGGTACTGCCATTGGGTCCCAGTCACACGGGAGGCCTGGTCCCCCAACATTGATAAAAATACATCGATAGATGCTCCTGAACACATCATCAGTGATGTAACCTGGGGTCATTGGGTGGTTCGGGGACCCAGCCATGGTTGATCAGACCACGAGTTGTGTTCAGGTGCCATTCGCTCCTCCCCATGGACCTCCTCTCCTGATCCAGAGCCATCTCGAGGCCTTCTCTTCTGCCTCTGTGATGTTCTTGATGGCTCTTCTCCTCGCCACTCCATTGATGCCCAGCGCACTCAAGGCTTTGTAGAGCGATTGCTCTGCAAAACCTCTGCAGCCAACCTCGATGGGCATACACCTTGCCTTCCAGCCCTGCTTACGGCAGTCTATGACCAGCTCTTCATACTTGGTCATCTTTCTCTCGTGGGCCTCCTCCAGACGGTCCTCCCACGGCACTGTCAGTTCCAACAAGACGATGTTTATGGTTCCTCTGAGACCAGGAGGATATCTGGCCTCAGGTTGGTCGTGGCAATGTGCTGTGGAAACTTCAGTTGTTTCACCAGGTCTACAGAAAGCTGCCAGTTCTGCGCAGTCGCCAGGATTCCTGTCGGATTCCTAGCTGCTGTGGTTCTTGGCAGCTGCAACTGGGGGGGTTGAATGGGCGGGGAAGGGGGTTGTAGGCGGGGAGGGGGGTGTGGGAGGGGGAGGGGGTGTGGGTGGGGGAGGAGGGAGGGAGTGTGTGGGGGGGGGAGGGGCGGTGTGTGGTCGAGGGAGGGTGTGTGGGGGGGAGAGAGCTTGGAGAAAAGACAGGGGAAGAGCCATGGGCGAGAGGGGGGTATCACGGGAGAGGGGGGCAGGAGCCAGCGAGGGGGACCAGAGGGGAAGGGGCTGGAGCTGGGGGACGGTGCACCCAGCCCCGGCCCCACCAGCGCCCGGTCCCAGCCCCACCAGCGCCCGGCCCCACCTATGCCCGACCCTGCCAACGCCCGGCCCCGGCCTCACCAGCGCCCGGACCTGGCCTCAATCCCCCCACTTTCCTCCTCACTTCCCAGGATCTCAAGGTTGCAGCAGTGGGCATCGCAGTTGGCCGGGCTCTGGGACGCTCCGCACTCGGCTCGCTCCGCTCCTTCAGCTTTATTGTGACAGTGGAACCGGCCAATCAGTGCGGCGATGGTGCGCCGGAAGGGGCGTCGCCGTCCAGGCCTGGGCGTCGCCGTCCTGGGTGACTGACAGGAGAGGAGACCAATCTGCGCAACCTCGCTAACTTTTACAATATGCCACCAATCGGAACTAAACTTGTTGCACTCGAAGCACAGGAGAATGGTGAGTAACCTGGTGAAAAAATGTAGCGCTATCGCATACGGCAACTAGAATAAATGTGCAAACCGGAAGAGCACAAGATCAGAGTTTTAGTTATGTATAGATGGGCCAAACGCAGATAGGTGGGACTAGTGTAGACGGGGCATCTTGGTCAGCATGGGCAAGTTGTGCTGAAGGGCCTGTTTCCGTGCTGTATGACTTTATGACTATGACTCTATGAATACTATTCCAATTTTGCGTTTGGGCCTTCAATTCATCCAGTGGTCATCAAAAGTTTCTGAAAGATATAATTAGAAATCAAATCTGACTGAACAGGTAATTAATTGGAGACCCGTTTTAGTGCCTCTCTTTTCCCAGGAACAATAGAAGGTTAATGCAAAATGCACAATTTGCAGCATTGCAATATTTCTTTATTGGTTTCATCTCAGGAAGGCCAATGGTTACCATGGTAGCAAATTTCACACTTCCTGGGAGAATCATAATATTCATCTATTGTGGCAACAAATTTTAAAGGAAATATGAAAAGTGAATTTGCAAAAAACATCACAATAAATACGTCTGTTGGTATCTTCATTAGTGAAAATACATCTACACTTTTTAAATATAGGTCCCCACTAATGTGTTTTGTAAACAAGATCAAATTCCACAAGGAAAGACACAAAACTGGAGTAACTCAGCGGGTCTGGCAGTATCCCTGAAGAACATGGATAGGTGACATTTTGGGTCTGGGCCCTTCTTCACGAAGGATAAAGCCGCCACTCTTCCTAATGACCTGCCATGCTTTGTTCTTTCTCCCCACCCCACAATCAGTCTAACCAGACCTGCTGAGTTACGTTAGCATTTTGAGTCTTTCCTTGGTAAACCAGCATCTGCAGTTCCTTGTTTCTATCAAATGCTGCAGCCTTATTATCTATAGAACATAGAACAGTATAGCACAGATATGGGCTCTCCAAAGACAAAGACAACTAATATTCTCTGCCTGCACGTAATCCATATCCCACCACTTGTCTATCCAAAAGCCTGTTCAATGCCACAACTACATCTGCCTCACCACCACCACCCCTGGTAATGGTGACAAGAACTGATTGAAGCTTCTGCCTTATCAAGGTGGGTCTCTATATTTATGACTAGAGATCCTGAGTTAAAAGATAACTCCAGTACTGCAGATGCTGGAAAGGTGAAATAAAACGTATTTGAGATACTAAGCAGGTCAAACAGCATCTATGGGGAGAGAAAGAGCATTGACATTTCTCACATGGTCTATAAGCAGGTGCGCAGGGCAGCCCAGTCCAGGAGTGAATGGAGCCTCATTTGTGCCAAATAAGGTCAAACATCTCTCACAGAAGGGCCTCGGGACATTGGGAACCACATGTCACTAAGTAGAGACAGGAAGCTGCAGATGCTGGTTAACACAAAAGGACACAAAGTGCTGGAGTAACTCAGCAGGTCGAGCAGCATCTCTGGAGAACATGGACAGGTGATGTTTCAGGTCAAGACATTTCTCGACCTGAAACTTCACCTGTCCAAGTTCCTGTCCATGTCTGAGGAAACGTCGCCTGTCCATGTTCTCCAGAAATGCTGCCTGACCTAGAGCACTTTGTGTTGTCCAATATGTGTTGTATTGTGTTGTGTTGTAGTTACTACAGCACTTTATGTTGTCCTGTATGTCACTAAGTATTGGTGTGACCATAAGCATTGCATGGCAAGTAAACCAAGGCTTACACAAAGTATTGATAGATACTTTGTCTAACCCCAAGCATTGTTTGTCTCATCATGGACAATGACTGACTTACTGAGCATGGATGTAGAGGCCAGACATGGGCGGGTGGGACTAACATAGATGGGGCATCTTGGTAGGCATGGGCTGAAGGGCCTGTTTCCGTGCAGTATGGTTCTATTCTCAGAGGTGTCTGTGTTTCTTTCAGATATATTTAATCATGGCATGCCATTCTCCTATAGAAGAATAGAGTTTGAGAAACGGAAGTTCAACGTGGAAAAAGAAACAAGGAGCTGCAGATTACACAAAAAAAGTGCTTGAGTAGCTCAGCGGGTAAGGCAGCAGCTCTGGAGAAAATGGATGGGTAATGTTTTGTGTCGGGTCTGAAGAAAGGCCCCGACCCAAAACGTCACCTATTCATGTGCTTTAGAGATCCCGCCTGACCTGTTGAGTTATTCCAAAACTTTACTATCACAACTTTTAAGAAACATTTAGACAGGTACATGGATAGAATAGGTTTAGAAGGACATGGACCAAACGCAGGCAGGTGGAACTAGTGCAGATGGGGCACGTTTGTCGACGTGGGCAAGTTGGGCTGAAGGGCCTGTTCCATGCTGTATGACTCCATAACTATGATTCTATCAGCATGGACGAGTTGGGCTGAAGGGCCTGTTTCCGTGCTGTGGTACTTTAACCAAACGGTTATTTAGAATACCATCAATGAATGGATTTTTATCTCTAAAAGTATCACTACAATCTGGAAATATTCTCACATGCAAGTTACTGCTTGAGTATATAGCCACCAGCAAATTCTGCATTAATTGGACTCTTTCAAATATAGTTTATCATTTTAATTCTGCATTTCTGAGATCCGTTACATGTGACTTTTAATTGAAGCAATTAAATATTTGGCGTAAACTCGCGTGCACTTAGAAGTAAGTTAAATCTTGTGCCCAGTAGCGCTGTTGCTAGTAACCCTTATCAGTTGCATTGTAACTAAAATGGTTGTTCACTTTCAGTATAAAATATGAATAAAATTAATTGTCCATCTGCTCAACTATGATGGAGAAAATAGTATTAGTTGGGAATATCGCGACACAATGGTTTAATAACATAGCTAATTCCACAGTTAAACTAATTATGCTGTCTGACATGAACAGTTTCTGATTTTATTCTCTTTAGGAATTATAGTTTAATTAAAAATCAATGGATCCAATAATGGGATGCAGTCTGGCGTAACTGACTGAGATATTCCTACTGTTAACATGATAAGGAATTTCCGATGTGACTTCCTAACAGCAGTGGTGCAAACTGTAATGGGAGCAAGCTGGGTGCCCAGTATATTTGTAGGAATGAACTGTAGACACTGGTTTACACCAAAGATAGACACAAAATGCTGGAGTAACTCAGCGGGACAGGCAGAGTCTGAAGAAGGGTCCAACACGATGGATCGAAGTGCTGTTTCTGTGCTGTATCTCTAAACTAAACGTAACTGTTAAGAGTCCCAGAATGCACCAGAAATGTTACATTCCTTTCAGGTACAACTGCAATAGTGCACTGCTCAAATAACATGCTTCCTCAGCTTAGCCAATTTGCTGTTTGAAAGTATTTTTTAATAAAATTGTCAGAGAAAGATGTTGTAGACATTCTTGTTACAGTGAAAGTAATGTTATCGTGTTAAGTAGCCTGTGAAGCATGCAGGTGTGGTTTCTGATGCATCATCTATCACTAAATGGCTGCAATGTGTTTAATTTTAGGTGATTAGATCACCTTCCAAGCCAATTGATTTGGAATTTAACAGAGAACCATTGTAGTCATGAATTGTATGCTGTGCATTTTCTTAGACGCACACGTTCAATTAATTCATTACTTTACAGAGAGCTACTGTATCTCCAAGTAAGGCGGTAGATTCGCTGCCTCACAGCACCAGAGACCCGGCTTCTCTCCTGACTTCGGATGCTGCCTTCGTGGAGTTTGCACATTTTCTCTGTAACCGGGTGGGTTTCATCCAGGTGCTCTGGTTTCCTCCTACATACCAAAGACGTGCGGGTTTGCAGGTTAATTGGCCCTCTGTACTCTGTCTAATTAGTTCTTTCCCAAACTTTCTGCCTGACAGGAGCAGGGTGAAGTAGGAATGACCAGAGTGGGATAATGTTGATGATGATGATGATGATGATGATGATAATGATGATACTTTATTGTCGCTTGTACCTAGGTACAGTGAAATTCTTTGCTTTTCCATACAAAGTACACAAAATAGTCACCACAAAGGTTCGGGCTAAGTAACAAAAAGTACTCATCGCTTCTTCATTCCCCCTCCCCCCCTTCCCCCCACACCAGGTCCCCCTATGTTCTCGGACCTACGCCCCCCCCCCACCTCATGTTGGGTACATCTTTGATCTCGGTGACACGGCCCGTCCACTTCGGGCTGACTGCCCAGACTATAACCTCGAGGCTCCGACGATGAGAACATTGAGAGCCTTTCTCCTTTACAAAGGACTCAATCATAATCACAATCACCATAATACTTTATTAACCAAGTTTGTTTTGCAACATACGAGGAATTCATACAAATAAAAAGCAACGGAACACACAAAATACATTTGTAACATAAACATCCACCGCAGTGACTCCTCCACATTCCTCACTGTGATGGAAGGTGAAAAAAAAGTTTAAAACTCTTCCCTTCTATGCTCTCCCGCGGTCGGAGGCCTTGAGCCCTCCGTTAACGGGACGATCTTGACTCCCGTTGCTGGCGGCATTTCAGCCCTCCGCGTCGGGGCGATCAGCTCCTGCATTGGGGGATGTCAGCTCCCCCGCGCCGGGCGATCGAACCCTGCATTGGGGCTGGTCGAACCTTCCGCGACATTGGAGCTTCCTGACTAGCCTTTCCCGAGACTGTGAGCTCCTGATGTAAAGTCCACAGGCTGCAGTTGGTGCGATCCCAGGCAAGGGATCGGCTCCGATGTTAAGTCCACGTCCCGTGGTGAGGCTCAAGTCAGTCCGAGGAGGCCTCCAGCTCCATCGATGGTAGGCCGCAGAGCGACCGGAGATGCAATCCGAAAAATAATCGCATCCTCGGCAAGGTAAGAAACTGAAAAAAAGTTTCCCCAACCCTCCCCCCCACATGAAACAAACCGGAGAACATTTACACAAACTTTTAACACACTAAAAAATTTAAAAAAGACAAAAAAAGACAGGCTGTTGGCGGGGCTGCCAATCGTGCTGTGCTCCAGTTTGCATATCAAGAGCCAAGAGTATTTTATGGTCAAATGTACTGAAAAAGAACAATGAAATTCTTGCTTGCAGCAGGACAACAGGTCTGTAAATATCACTGTGCTCAATAGATTATATAACAATCAGAACAAGAAAAGAAAAGTTCAATAAATCAAAAACCCAATACAGTGCAAAACAAAACCTGAAGTCCCTAATGCCACCAAGGCACTTTATAGTTTAGCTGTAGTTCGTAGTGTTCAATAGCCTGACGGATGTGGAGACAAAGTTGTTCCTGAACCTGGACGTTACAGTTTTCAGATTCTTGTACCTTCTTCCTGATGAATCTGAGTGAAATTAGAGTGTGGCCAGGATGGTATGGATCCTTGATGATGCCGGCTGCCTTTTTGAGGCAGTGTCTCGTATAGATCCCTACGATGGTGTTGGCGTCTGTGATATTGGGACGGCACAGTGGTGCAGTGGTAGAGTTGCTGCCTTGCAGCACCAGAGACCCGGGTTCAATCCTGACTACGGGTACTGTCTGCACAGAATTTGTAAATTCTCTCTGTGACCGCGTGGGATTTCTCCGGGTGCTATGGTTTCCTCCCGCACTCCAAAGACATACAGGAATGTAGTTTAATTGGCTTTAGTAAGTTGTAAAATTGTCCCTAGTGTGTCGGATAGTGTTAGTGTAGAGATCATCCTATTAGTGTGATGGGTTAATGACGGACTCGGTGGGCTGAAGGACCTGTTTCCAAGATGTCTTTCTAAAGTCCAAAGCCTATTCTGCTGTATCACAGAAGACATAGGTTAAAGGTGAGGGGGGGGGAGATTTAAGAGGAACATGAGGGGTAACTTTTTCACACAAAGGGTGGAGGGTGGATGGAATGAGCTGCGGCAGGAGATAGTTAAGGCAGGTACTATCGCAACATTTAAGAAACATTTAGGCGGGTACGTGGATAGGACAGGTTTAGAAGGATATGGGCCAAATGCAGGCAGGTGGGACTGGTGTAGGTTGGGCATGTTTGTCGGTGTGGGCAAGTTGGGCTGAAGGGCCTGTTTCCACACTGTATGACTCTATGACTCGAGCAGAGTTGAATAGTTTATTTTACTGATGGCTGCTTGGGTGATATTGCCTTTGCTATTTAATTCACCACCTTAATTATAAATGACACTTTGGTTGGCAATGTGGTTTTATCCTGGCAGCTGAGTACGTAATTTCATATTATATTTGTTAATCACGTTATGAATATTTATTATGTAATGTCACATCTTATGTTTTTTCACCAGTCATATGCTGTTAGAATTCTCAACCTTCTGGTTAGGAAGTGCTCGTTATGTTTAAACGGTAGGGCAACTTGATTGTCTTGTGACAGGTTAAATCATTAGTATTTCCTTACTCTGATTAATTTTGCACATGCAGATTCATCTTATACTTAGTTTAGAGATACAGCGTGAATACAGGCCCCAGGGCCCATTGTGTCCATGCCGACCATCGATCGCTCGTTCACGCTAGTTCTATGTTATCCCACATACACATTTACTCCCTACACACCAGGGACAATTTACAGAAGCCAATAAACTAACAAACCCGCACGTCTTTGGAATGTGGAATGAATACTGGAGCACCCGGAGAAAACCACAAAAGACCGAATAATATTTTTTATTGAATGGACACATTCAAGAATATTAACCATTTACATTTATAAATGTTGTTGGTGGCACAGTCGCGCAGCCAGTAGAGCTGCTGCCGAATGGCACCAGAGACCCTGGTTCAATCCTGGTCTCGGGCACTGTCTGTGTGGAGTTTGCTTGTTCTCCCTATAACGGCGTGCGATTCCTCCGGGTTCTCCGGTTTTCTCCCACATCACAAAGACATGTGAGTTTGTGGGTTATTTGGCTTTTGTAAATTGCCCTGAATGTGTAGGGAGTGGATGCAAATGTGGAATAACATAGAACTAATGTGAATGGGTGATCGATGGCCAACATGGACTCAGTGGGCTGAAGGGGCTGCTTCCATCTTTCAATCAATCAATCAAACTACAATAATAAAAGAATTATTATAATTTTTATTGCAACTTTCCAACATTCATGTTAGTTAGACTTGAGAGACACAGCGTGGTAGCTAGCCCTTCGGCCCACCGAGTTGTGCCGACCAGCAATCACCCCATACACTAACACTATCCTACATACTAGGGACAATTTACAATTTTACCGAAGTCAATTAATCTACAAACCTGTACGTCTTTAGGATGTGGGAGGAAACCGGAGCACCCAGAGATAACCCACGCATTTACAGGGAGAAAGTACAAACTCCGTACAGACAGCACCTCAGGATCACACCCAAGTCTATGGTGCTGTAAGGTAGCAACTCTACCGCTGCACCACTGTGCTGCTCCCATTATTCTCTTAATGCTTCCTGATTTAACTGTAAGAGGTTGATATTCAGAATGTAAACTGAATGTCCCTTTTCCAGAGGTGAGTTGCACCTTGCTAAATCCAGTCCAATTAACATATGCTTTCTCGGAACTGAATCAAAAGCAAGCTGATGGAAACTGAAATTTAATGAATGAAGGTGTAATCAATTCACCCTGGGAACAGTTTAGCCAGCTGTTGTGAATTTCTCCATAATCAGAACTGGTTTTACCATGGTGACTGATTTCCAGCATGGGCTTTGATCTTTCAGCCCATTTTCAGATCAGACACAAGTAGACAAATAAAAACAAATGCAGATGCAGACGAGGATTCGTGTAAAGGGAAATCAATTTTAATGTATACTCAGTGCACTCAATAGCATAAGTAGTTTTAAATTAGTTCTATGTTATCCCACTTTTGCATCCACTCTTTACACGCTGATGCAGAGGTAGAGCAGCTGCCTAACAATGCCAGGGTTCGATCCTGACTATGGGTGCTGCCTGTAAGGAGTTTGTACGTTCAACCTGTGATCACGTGGGTTTCTTCCCACACTCCAAAGACCAGGTTTGTTGGTTAATTGGCTTCTGCAAAAAATATAAATGGTCCTACAGTGTAGGATAGAACTGGTATACGGGTGATCGTTGATCGGTGCGGACTTGGTGGGCCCAAAGGCCTATTTCCACACTGTAACTCTAAACAAAACTAAACTAACTAAAAAATAGCTTCAATACATCACATGTTCAATGCTCCAAATTCAGTGCCATATTCTGCCATATAATGAAGGAGTAATCCTCCACCAGAGATGCTGCAGTGATTCATTAAGTTGAGTTACTCCAGCACATTGTGTCTATCTTTGGCATCAACCAGCAGCTGCAGCTCTTTGTTTCCACATTCTTCAAGATATGTGGAAGAATATCTTCACAAAATGCCCCCATATCAGCACCTGCCGTCTGGAATCTTTTGTAAACAGAGTGTAGCACACATGAACAACTTTAAGACATTGTATGGAGACGCAAGGAACTGCAGATGCTGGGATCCAACGAGGGAGTCTGAAGAAATGTCCTGACCTGAAATGGCGCCTATCCATGTTCTTCAGAGATGTTGGATTATACTGCAGTTTCCCTCCCCCATCCCAAAGATGTGCGGGGTTGGAGGTCAATTGGCCTCTGTAAAAATGCTCCCTTGTGTACAGGGAGTGGATGCGAAAGTGCGATAAGTGCGACTAGTGTGAGCGGATGGTTGGCATGGATTCAGTGGGCCGAAGGACCTTTGCCAGCCGTACCTTTCAATCAATCAATTGAGGTTTTAGAGGGATATGGGCCAAATGCAGGTGGGACTAGTGTAGATGGAGCAAGTTGGGCTGAAGGGTTCGTTTCCATGCTGAATGAATCTATGACTCTCTATGACTCTAATTGGAAGCGAGAAAGGAAGGGTTAAGCAAAGAGAGACTTTCAGCCAGAGAGTTGTGAATCTGTGGAATTCGCTGCCACAGAAGGCAGTGGAGGCCAATTCACTGGATGTTTTCAAGAGAAAATTAGATTTAGCTCTTTGGGCTAAAGGAATCAAGGCATATAGGAAAAAAGCAGGAATGGGGTACTGATTTTAGATGATCAACCATCATCATATTGAATGGCGGTATCTATTTTTCCCCTATGTTTTCTATGATTGTTAATGCTGAATGGATACCATCGTATTACCTCATTTTCCCCCGGGTATTCAGTTCCAGTGATCATTCTACATACTTGCCAAGGGACTTTACAGTAATTCTCATCTGTGGCAGACCCATTCATGTTCTCATTTATCCTCTGGATCAATAATCATGTTTATACCTGGCCCTGGGAACTGATCAATATTGTAACACACCACAGATCATGTCTCTGATCCAACTCCTACATTACAAAGTGGCAATGTGTGAATGGGTGGCCAGGAGGTTAAATCAAATAACTGTGTGTCATGGAGTCATACAGTGTGGAAGCAGGCCGTTTGGCCCAACTTGCCCACACCAACTTGCCCACAACATGTCCCATCTATAGTCCCACACTGCTTGCATTTTGCCCATATGCCTCTAAACCCATCCTGTCCATAAATGTTCCTTAAACGTCCTGTCCATAAATGTTCCTTAAACGTTGTGCTAGTACCTGCCTCAACTACCTCCTTTGGCAGCTCATTCCACACACGTTTAACACACGCTCCACACACATTCCATATCTGAGATGCTGCTTGATCCACTGAGTTACTGCAGCACGTTGTATCTTTTTTTTAAACCAGCATCTGCACTTTCTTGTATCTACATCTTCACTTGGCATCATGTTTGACACAGACAGTGTGGGATGAAGGGCCTGTTCCTGTGCTGTGCAGTTCTATGTTATATGTTTAAGAGGCTTTTATTTGGGCATGTGGATATACAGGGAATGGAGGGATATGGATCAAGGGAGCGTTTGTCAGCACTAGGCCTCTACTCACTGGAGTTTAGAAGGATGAGGGGGTACCTCATTGAAACTTACCGAATAATGAAAGGCCTGGATAAAGTTGATGTGGAGAGGATGTTTCCACTAGTGGGAAAGTCTAGGACCAGAGGTCATAGCCTCAGAATAAAAGGGTACCTTTGGAAAGGAGATGAGGAAGAATTTATTTAGTCAGAGGGTGGTGAATCTGTGGAATTCATTGCCACAGACGGCGGTGGAGGCAAAGTCAATGGATATTTTTACGGAGGAGATTGTCAAATTCCTGATTAGTAAGGGTGTCGGGTTAGGAGAAGAAGACAAGAGAATGGGGTTGAGAGGAAAAGATAGATCAGGCATGATTGAATGGCGGAGTGAATGACTGCCCTTTTATTGCCTTCCCTCACATGGGAAACGTTGATTCCGCTGTGGGGGAATGTTTTATATTTTATGTTAAATTCTATAGTGTTGTGTTTATCTTATTTGTGTGCTGCATGGTAAATTTCACTGCACCAATTGGTGTATGTGACAATAAATGTATTTTGTCCTTTTAGTAGACTTGATAGGCCTAATACTGCTCTTATAACTTATGAGCTTATGAACATGACTGGCGGAGGAGATGAGTTTGACCTAGCATTATGTTTGGCATAGACAGTGTGGGCCAAAGGGCCTGTTCTTGTGTTGTAATGTTATATTTTCCATGAAACAATATCACTGAGAGCAATTACCACTTGATCAAATGAAAGATGAACCAATGAATAATCTTTTACTTCGGAGTCACGTGAGTGACTACGTGAAGAACCCCGCCAGGACGCATGCGTGGCATATCGCTACACGCATTGCAACGAGTCACAGCAGGGGAAACGACGTTCCCCTTAGCGGAAAAATTTGAAAGCCGGGAACAGCAGGTAAGGAGACTCTGCGTTCCAGAATTTGAAAGTCGGGAACAGCAGGTAAGAAGACTCTGCGTTCCTTCCACTCACCTTTTAGGTGGAAACATGGACCGGATCCACGAAGGCTGCGGGAAAGCTGGCGGGGGAGAAACGCGGAGTTGCGGGCAGCCGGCAGCAGCAGCCAAAGGCACGCTAATCTCCCGTAATGGGAACAGCTGTGCCCAACTTCGCTCCCGCACCGGCCCCGGGCCGGGCGGGAGAGGGAAGCAAATACTAACAGGGTCGTTGACTCCGAGGAGTCCGACTCTGAATAGCCGCGAGCGGCCAGTGCCCGTGCGCATTGGGGCCAGTTGGAGCGGCTTTAGGAGCAGCCGCGAGCGGCCAGTGCCCGTGCGCATTGGAGCCGGTTGGAGCGGCTGCAGGAGGGACCATCTTCAAGCAGCCGCGACGGCCAGTGCCCGAGAGCATTGGAGCCGGTTGGAGCGGCTGCAGGATCAACAGCAGCCGGGAGTGGCCTATGCCCGAGAGCATAAGAGCCAGTTGGAATGGCTGCTGGAGGAAATACCCCAAAGTGGCAGGCACCGGGAGATGGAGGCTAGCCACAGTGGGTAGGTAGTAAGCCCCACAGCAGTACCTCGTGTAGGGCTGCACAGTGTTTCTCCCTCATCAGAGGGGAACACCGAGGGTCAATCCTGGGCTGGCTGCAGGAGCTGGAGCAGGAGCGGCCTCAGGAGCAGCCGCGACGGCCAGTGCCCGTGAGCATTGGAGCCGGGTGGAGTGGCTGCAGGAACTGGAGCAGGAGCGGCCTCAGGAGTAACGGCTTCAGGAGCAGCCACGACGGCCAGTGACCATGTGCATTGGAGCCGGTTGGGTGCCCGAGAGCATCGGAGCCAGCTGGAGCGGCTGTTGGAGCAGGTAAGTGGCAGGCTCCGGGAGATGGAGACTAGTCACAGGGGGCAGCTAGTAAGTCCTACAGCAGTACCTCTTGTAGGGCTGCACAGTGTTCTCCCTCATCAGAGGGGAGTATAGGGGGTCAATTCTGGGCTGCACCTGAACAGGGGAACAGAACATACCCCTAGTACACATGGGGAGTAGAAAACCTATTGGAAGACACTTACCATCAGGGAACTGCAAAACACTGAATGTTCCCAGTATCAACCAGTGTATTTGAAAACATGGCAGGACAGGGAATTGAAATGAAAGAAAGTTCTAAAAGTCCTAACAGCGGGACGGGTTCGCCCGCACAATAAACAAAAAGACATGACACTAGATCACCAGGATGCACTGGCCTTATTTTAAAAACTACTTCCTGGGGAATGCGCTAACCCTCAACACAGACCCAACTACAGATCCAGACACCGGCACCTCAACGACCACGGAGGATGCCGAAATAGTAACAAACCTACTAATAGTAACCATGGAGGAAGGTGGGTCTGGCTCCTTACGAGGTTGGTGGGAGATTACAGTTCTATCTGGATGCATAGAATATATTACTACCGACACTTATATTTCAGAAGTATAGGGGTATACCATAGAATTATTCAAAACATAATCCTCCAGTTCAGCATGTACCGAACTGAATGTTCATGCTTACAGGCAAAGAAATAGTCAAAAGCGCATGCTGAACTACAGTGCCCAAATAAAATAGGAGTAATGGAGGACATCCAACACGAATCACAGGAATTTGTGTCCAAAAATCTTTATCATAATATAGATGGTGGTTTATATTCATTACTAGATGGGAACCTTTGTTACTGCAAAGGTATTGATCCTAGGGTACTACATGGCAAGCATCGTATTAAAATATGCTTGCTATACAGTACTCATTGGAGGTGACCACTGATGTATTTAACACAATAGATCATCTGCGGTTCACCCTTAACACAGTTCACATGTCAGTGACTTTGCCGTAAGAAAGGGTACAGCCTTAATGGAGGCTTGCAGTAAACTAAACCATCCATCAGACTGGTAGTAGAATAATTGGTATTAGTGGCTGTGTTCCAGCCACATAAATCGGACCTTTACATTATCAAATTACTGAGCGCAATCATGCGTCACTCAAAAATTATGGGGGTCATTCTGACAGACCTATGAAGCTACCAACAGAGGCCACTATGGTACTAAAATGGTGGAAACATAACATTAGGCATTGTTCCAATCCACACATTAACAGCTACCCGTCTATGGAACTACATACTGATGGGCACTTGGATTGGGATGCTACTAATTCCATCTCCAGCTGTGGGGGAGATTGAATGCACAGGAGGCATCATTACAAACGCTGGGCATAAATACCTGGGGAAGTGAGTGCATGCCATGGCTTTAAGTCATATTGTTCTGGGTTATATCACCAGTATGTTGACAGTACAAATTAACTACACCACCGTGGTAGCATATGTCAACCATATGGGTGGAAACATATCGACATCATGTGACTATCTGGCCAACACAATTTGGCAATAGTGTATTGAGATAGATATTTGGATATCAGCTACCAACTTACCAGATATACTGAATTTAGTGGCAGACAACAGGTCATGCTAAGTCTAGAAACACTGTATGGATATTGGATAAAAAATGTATTGCTGGAACAGCACGGTATGGAACACCAGATAACGACCTATTCACATCCATGCTCTTACCAGTTATCGATTTATGTTCTTGGGAACCAGAACCTGGGGCAGTGGCTACAGATGCAACTTCGCTGCTTTGTGGCATCATTTATGCATTACCTCCTTCTGCCTCATCAGTCGGGTATTTAGGAATAAACAGTAGACTCCGCGTCTGGTATTTTGATAGTACCTGATTGGCCTACTCAACCATGGGTCCCGGTGATATCGACATGGTTTTAGAACCATGCATCACCATCCATCATAGACCTAATTCACTGGTTCTTCCCGCTACAAGGGGAGTTACCCATGTCATAATTATATATAAGCCTATTAATTTATAGAGTTGAAAGCACCTCTTCTACACCTGGGACTGACGGACCGAATGTGGAATTATTTCAGCGGGCCACAGACAGTCCACCAAAAAATCAGTACTTGGTGTCATCAAGAAATGGGAAGTACTGTCCCAACAATAAACATCACCCACAGATCTAAGAACATCCCGTCTGTTCTGGAATTCCTGGCAAGCCTCCTTTACGATGAGAGGCTCAGTCATAGTGCCATCAACTGCGCCAGAAGTGCTCTGTCAACATACCTGTCGGAAGGAACAGAGCGGCATTCTGTTGGGACACACCCTGGTAACCAAATTCATGAGGGGCATTTTAATATTAATCCCCCAAGAACCAGGTACTCCCAAATATGGGATGTGAGCATTGTACTGACCATGTTAAGAAACTGGTCTTCAGCTACAGCTCTGTCCCTACAGAAACTGACTATGAAAACAGTCATGCTGATGGCCTTGGTCACGGCACAAAGGGTCCAGTCACGACAGAAACAAAGGTTGGACAACATGATTATTCATCTGGAAATTTAACTTTTCACATCTATGAAATAGTCAAACAGAACAGACAGGGGTCAGCAGCCCTAAAAACAGAATTCAGGGCCTACCCGACAGATGGTCGGCTCTGTATTGTAACACACTTACTATTATATATGGAGTATACTAAGATCATCAGAGGGAAGATATGTCACTTTAATCAGCTACAAACAGCCACTCAAAACAATGACAGTCCAGACCATCTCTAGATGGCTAAAACAGGTCCTAATAAAGGCTGGAGTAGACACTAGCATTTTTTAACTCTCACTCCACCAGGGCTGCAGCTACATTGGCAGCTATGAAGGTGGACGTTCCTATGGACCAAATCCTCAAGACAGCAGGATGGTCAACGGAGGAATCTTTCCAACGACTTTATAACAAACCAGTCATTGAACCTGGAACATTTGCAGAAACAAATTTAAGTTCTGTAATATCATTTACCCCATAAATAGGGGCAATAATTGGTGTTAATATTTTTATCGTTGGGTTCTCAATATCATATTGATGTCTAATGATGTTAACTCTATTCTCCCCATAATCAAGGCAGATGTGATGCATGGACTCGTTTCCACGGCATGAAATCACAGAGCTTTAAAATCTTCACGTAGTCACTCACGTGACTCCGAAGTAAAATAGTAAGATTAAACGAGAACTTACCAGTTTGAAGTTTGATCGTTATTTTATGAGGAGTAATGTTGAGGGAATACGTGATCATATACTCAACTGGTATCCCTTCTCTAATCTTACTATGTTTAGTCATTACAGTTATCTGTGATTTCACACCGCTGCTTTGAAGAATGACACGCATGCGTCCTGGCGGGCTTCTTCACGTATTCCCTCAACGTTACTCCTCATAAAATAACGATCAAACTTCAAACTGGTAAGTTCTCATTTAATCTTACTATTAAGACCTAAAACATCAGGAAGCCATGAGGTACAAGGGAATTTATTACATCAGTTAATTCGGAATACTGAAAAGGGAAATTAATAACACAAAACCTATTACTCAAATATTACTATCGTGGAAGCATTAAAAAATAGCTGGGGCCTTCAGTACAACACTGCCTGAAGAAAAATGTACAAGTAAACACTGCACAAATGAGCAATTAAATTTTCAAATAATAATACATCAATGAATCTGAGAACCATTTAAAAAGCAATTAAAATAATAGCAGAAAATAATATTACTTGATGACAAAAGGCATTAGGATAAATCATCAAAATAACCTTTTTATTCCCCCTTACAGCGGTTGGACTCTTAAAAAAACAAAGCTGTGGATTCAGTACACGATTTCTGCCCTCAATATTGTAATAAAGGAAGGATATGGTCAACCTAGCTAGTTTAGTTTAGCTTGGAGATACAGTGTAGAAACAGGCCCTTTGGCCCACGCCGATCATCAATCACCCAGTACACTAGCACTGTCCTACGCACTAGGGATAATTTACAATTTACAAATGCCAATAAAGCTACAAACCTGTACATCTTTGGAATGTAGGAGGAAATCGGAGCACCCAGAGAAAATCCCGGTTACTCCCTCTCCTCCCCTCTCCCATTAGGCAAGAAGTACAGAAGTTTCCTCCAGATTCAGGGACAGTTTCTTCTCAGCTGTTATCAGGCAACTGGACCATCCTATCAACAACTAGAGAGTGGTCCTGAGCTACAATCTACCTCAACAGAGACCCTCGGACTATCTTTATTGGACTTTACTAGATGGTATCTTGCATTGAGCGTTATTTCCTTTATTCTGTGTCTGTACACGGTGGACAACTTGATGGTAATCATGTATAGTCTTTTCACTGTCTGGATAGCACAAAGCAAAAATGTTTTTCACTGTATCTCTGTACATGTGACAATAAACTAAACTAAACTAAATTCAGCACACATATTCAGGATTGGACCTGTGCCTCCGTCACTGTGAGGCAGCAAGTCTACCGTTGTGCCACTGTGCTGCCCAAAGTTTGAAAGTGTTAACTCTTTTCCATTCTGGAGCCAGTTTAAATTAATATTTGTCAAATAAATTAAATTAAAATTATTATATTAATATTGCAAATTTGTGTAATGCAACTTTCAGGTGAGATCAAAGGATGAGAATTGGCTATGAAATACATACTGAACTATAGCCTTTGGACTGTGTAATTGACTCTAAATTCAGGATTACAAATTGGACATTTTGTTGGAGATTATGCTGACAGTCTGCCTCACTTGCTGTAATTCCTCAGCACTTATGCCTCAACAGATAAATCATTGTTAGTTGATTTGCACTTTTAAATTATCTTAGAGAGTCATAGCGTCATACAGAACAGCAACAGGCCCTTCAGCCCAACTCGTCCAAGTGTCAATAAACATGGTTTTAGTAAAAGCATGATGACAGTAAGTGGCTACTGGCGAATTTCCAAGACATGACCAATTGCATAATCAATGTCAATAATGATCCTGCTGCGACCAAGACGTTTGGCACCATTATAATTTGAATTAACTGTGTTCCAGGCGTAAACATGGTGCTGATGGCAGTATTGGCACAAAACAGAACTTGAAAAAAATGATTCGAAACTAATGGCTGTTATTAGTGAGAGTTTTCAATTCTGAAAGTTTCTTATTTTCTCTATATAATTGAACTATATTTTATTTTTCCGTGGAAATCAATCCCAAGCTGCCTTTCCCAATAATTTACTCAAGCACTTTGTGCCTTTTAGTTTTGTGTGTTACCTAAACAGATCAGATATACCATGCATAGATACAATCAGTTCAAACTCAAGTAGATTACACCATGTAAGGACATAAAATGCAAGAGTAACTCATCAGGCCAGGCAGGATCTCCAGGGAACATGGATAAGTGATGTTTCGGGTCAAGACCCCTTCAGACTGAAGGGTCTCGATCTGAAATGTCACCTATCCATGATTTTCTGAGATGCTGCCTGATCTGTTGAATTACTCCAGCACTTTGTGTCCTTTTGCGTATTAACCAGCATCTGCAGTTCTTTATTTCTACAGATTATGCATGTGCCTGACAGAGAGAATCTGATGTTTCTTGAAAGCCTGCTAAGCTGTTGAATGAGATGATTTGTTGGAGGAACTATTTACCTGTGTAGCTCTAAGGTCATCATGACAACTAGGTAGTGATAGGCAATATTAATTGGACACTGAGAAATCTCCAAAATTCAACTATCTTCATAGCCAATAAGTCAGTAATGATCTACCTCCTACTAAGATGTTTGGCACTATTACATTGGAGTTTGGATTGACAGTGTGTACCTTGGATGAAAACAGGTTTAGGATAAACCAGTTGATAGCGCTGATCCACCAAATGCAGGTCCCCCACTGACTTTCCGGCAACTGGTGGTCAGACACCTCCATTAATCCTGACAATATCATGAGAGCGCACTTGAAATCCCCCCCGGAGGTTCCCTCGTAAATGAGATGCCTAGGCCGAGTGAGACGACCGATCTCAACCTCATCGGGACTTCCGCAGCTAATCAAAGGGTTGAATTTGCCCCCTGTGGCAGGAGCCAGCAGATCCATTCCCACAGCCAAATTCGCGGGTCGGTATCTCGGCTCCCTGGCAGCCTAGGTGGACCATTCCGGTTCCATTTGATTGCTCTTGGAGGCCGCGACCTCTGTTGGTTCGGCAAAATTGATATTCTAGAAAAGCTCTGGGACCAAGGGTGCCGGAAAATCAGTGGTGGACCTGTATCTGAGAAAAATAATGGGAGACTTAATCTCACAGCTTGCATTTTTTCAAAATTCCATCTGCAATAAGAAGTTTCACTTTTTCCAATCATTAACTCATTTCCTTTCACTTTCTCGTGGGTGCCATTTATTCTATATTGTGAAGTGCCTGGAGCCACTGCATTATTTTTCCTGTTTCCTTATGACATAGAGCAAATCATTACAGCCCATCAAAACTCTGCCATCTCATCTGAGTGACCTCATCCCCCGTTAGTTTTACCTGTGAACGTACCTTTGCTGGAGGGATGTAGAGAACAACTAATTGCCAGGACCTGCAAGATTCTGCCTTTACCAAACTACAGAAAGCATCCTGCTACATGGAAACAAAATGTGCTCATGGAAACAAAATGATGGCAGTGGTGCAGCTGGTAGAGCCGCTGCCTGACCGCGCCACAGACCCGGTTTCTATCCCGTCTTCGGGATCTGCTTGTGTGTGGAGTTTGCGTGTTCTCCCTGAGACCGCTTTTCTCTGGGTGTTCTAGCTTTCTCCCATATCCCCAAAACGTGTGGATTTGTCAGTCAATTGGCTTCTGTAAATTGCCCCTAGTGTGTAGGGAGTGGATAAAAGAGGGGGATAATGTAGAACAGGTGTTCGACAGTCAGCGTGGACAGGGTGGACCGGAGGGCCTCTTTCTATGCTGTACTTTCAACCATCAATCAATCTGGCTTTTTAGAGGAGCCAGTTTGCACCATCACTAGAAAAAAACATGCATATGTGAGGGTATAATCCAGGCTGAAGCATTGTTACACTGCGAGAGAACTGCATGGGCAAACTTTCAAATGAGAAGCTTCGGTGAAAATGTGTTCCCTTGTTCAAGGGGCCTGCAATGCCCCGTGCCCTTGTGTTACAAGGGACCAGGTTCACGGATCTGACTAGTAGAACAGAAAAGAGGCACACTCGTCCATTGAGTTACAAATCAGATTTATTGGCAAGAGAGAGAACAAAAACAATACTTATTTAGGTATGTGCAGAGGCCAGTCTTACAGCAGCACACCTCCCACTCTCTCTCTCGGCCTCCAGCCCCAACGCTGATCGCAACCCAGCCCGTCGGGTTACCCCTCTCATCAAGAACTACCTTATGGCTTACTGGCGCCTGCTATTATATAAGCAGAAACCAGCCATTGCAATGACCGCTGGTAAGTCCTGGCCAATGGCATTGCTCCCATATTCAAACTGCACCCAATGGCAGTGGACTGCATCCAAACAAGCACCCCCCCCCCCCCCCCCCCCCCTCCCCCCATTTGGAAACAAAGTGCTACCAGCCGCAGACTGGCACGTAGAGCAATACACAGTGCTGCAGACTTGGCGCGCAAAGGTTTAAACAGAGCGCTGTTAGCTTAGAGCGTGGGGCTTTAAACAAAGGGTGTCGGCCGCAGCACTATGGGGTTTAAATATAGCGCTACCGGCCACAACGCTCTGGGTCACCGACTGTTCGGGCAATATCCTTATTACTCCTCATTTGAGGAGAGGCGAGAATTTCACCATTTTAATTACCAAAATAATGCAGCTATATTCTCCAACTGGTTAAGTCATGGCCAGTTCTCACGGTGCGACCTGAAGCAAGATGTCACCCGAGTGAAGTGGTCGTGGTCCAGCATGAGTTCCGCACGATATAAGGGGGGGTAGATAAAGAGTTCCCACGGTACTCGGCAATTCTGTCATTTGTGCGAGTGACTTGTCCGTCTCCCGATCTTTCCCGTTAATCGTGAATGAACATCGTGGACTGTAGTGCAGTTAATCACGTGGCACAAATTATGTCACTTTTTTTCACACACTATATAAATTGTATTGTATTGTATTGTATTGTATTGTATATCTTTATTGTTATTTTCCTGAGTACTCACATACCCAGAGGAAACAAAAAGAGTTACTCAAACCAGTGTCCATTCAGTGTGCAGTAAAAAATAAATAGAAATAAAAAAACATATATCATGAACAAGTTTAACACTACTCTCAACTAAACATCAACAGGCGTTCCGATCGGCAGCGGCACGACAGTGGCTCTGTCCAGGTTGGTGGTTGGTGCGCGATACTTTGGCAGGGGGCAAAGTCCGTTTAACAGTCTTATAGCCTGCGGGAAGAAGCTGAGGAGCATCCTGCTGGTTTTGCAGCTAATGCTCCTATACCTCTTCCCAGATGGCAGGATGGAGAATATGTGATGCGATGGGTGGTAGGGGTCTTTGATGATGGAGATGGCTCTGTTGATACATCTCTTCCTGTATATGTCCAGCAAGAAAGGGAGTGGAGCACCAATAATCCTGCTGGCGGTCTTCACAATCCTGTCAAGTTGGTGCCGTTCGTACGCCTCCCGAACCAGGAAATGATGCCGTTGGTTAATGTGCTCTCGATTGTCCCCCTATAAAAAGTTCGTAGATGTGTAGTGGGGAGACCTGCTTTACGTAGACTTCGGAGAGGGTGTAGTCGCTGCTGGGCTCTCTTGAGGTGGAAATATCCTCCGTTCGTAGAATTGGCTCATTTGCAGACATGCCTATACAAAGTTGGTTCGAGTACAGGCTGGTTGTTATTTTCATTGACGTGCTGTATGCATTAGCGCAACATGTGCATCGAAAACGCTTGCATGAAGGCAGAAGGGTGAGATTAATTAAAAAGATAACTAAGAGGAAGTCTCACTGGGTTAAGCCCATGTTTCAACGGAGACCTCAATTAGGACAATATGAGCAACTGCTTAATGTGCTGTGCGAAGAGGATAAAAGTGCATTCAAAAACTTTGTCAGAATTTCACCCGAGCTCTTTAATGAGTTAAAGAATAATTTGGGACCTCTGCTGAAGAAGACTGACACTGTAATGAGAAAGGCACTGGAACCAGGGTTGCGCATAGCAATCACCCTCCGCTACTTGGCCTCAGGCGATTCTTATAAAAGTCTATCTTACAACTTTCTTGTCGCCACCAACAGCATCTGTGGTATTGTCAGAGAAACCTGTGAGGCGATCATCCAATTTTATTCAGCTGAAGTGATGGAATGCCCCAGTACACCAGATGCGTGGAAGAGAGTTGCACTGGGGTTTGAAAACAGGTGGAACTTTGCTCACACATGTGGGGCTTTGGATGACAAGCATGTGGCAATCCGTAAACCACCCGGAGGTGGCTCAAATTCTTTCAATTACAAGAAATTCCACTCAATTGTACTCATGGCGGTGGTTGATTATAACTACAACTTCCTGTATGTGGATGTGGGCACACCTGGAAGTGTTGGTGATGGCCGTATTTGGTAAGAAACCTGGCTTGGAAATAAAATGGAAGGTGGAACAGCAGGCATGCCTGATCCAGAACCTCTGCCAGGAGAAGACAGCCCGGACATCCCATATGCGATGGTTGCTGATGAAGCCTTTGCACTACGGCCCTGGATTATGAAGCCATATCCACAGAGGAATCTAACTAGGGAACAGAGGATCTTCAATTACAGGCTGTCAAGGGCCAGGAGGGTATTAGAAAATTCTTTTGGCATCTTGGCAAACAGATTTAGATGCTTGCTCAAGACAATGGAGCAGAGGCCCAAGAATGTGGAGAGTATAGTATATGCAGCATGTGTTCTGCACAACCTGATCTGAATGAGAGGTGCAGCTGCTGGATCAGCAACATCCATCCAGGACGGTGACATAGTGGACAGTGACACAGGGGAAGTAACACTAGGTGCTTGGAGAAGTGGTGCGAACAAGATGAAAATGGTCTCACTGCAGCGTTTGAAAGGTAACTCGGGCACATCAGTGTGAAAGAGCAAAGGGACCATCTCTGCGCTTACTACAATTCACAATTGGGGAGTGTGCCGTGGCAGGATAGCTATATTGATGGGTAGCCGACCACAGGAACACTACTGCATGTTATAAGCTGACTTCCTAGTGTTGTCCTCTGAAAAGTGCTTCCTATAAGATGTTCGTCTGCAAAACCTGCCGTTTAGAACATTGCATTGTCCCTTTAAATGCCTGAGTTAACGCTTGTAGCGGAGGTTGATGGATATAATGTGTTTTAAATAATCTCGCGTGCCTCATTTGTTGTATTTCGTGTTTGCGAGGCCCTTTTACAGACAAATGTATAGTGTGATGCATCTCCTCTCAATATGTGACAGAATTCGTCTTCTTATATTTTCAAATAGGAATAAAGACTTTGTATCACATTTACCGTGCTGATTGTCTTATTTTATTTTCTACCAAGAGGTGAAGAACACGTTTAAATAGCTGAACATTTCAGTGTCCTGCACGCTCAAAAATGTAAATGAGTGAAAATGTGATAATATCACCTCCATTAAGGTATTTTGTGTTTCAGCATGAGAGGGATTATAACATTAGAGACATTCATCTTGTAGTGATGTATTAATGACGATTTGCAGACATCAAGCTGATAGTAAAAGATAAGTTTATTTTAAACAAGCAATGGCAATGACAATCAAAATGCTGAGGTAAAAGCTTTATCACACTTCAGGATATAATAAAATGTGTAACCACCCTCTCCCTGCTCCAAGGAGCCCACAGGCAGTGGTATCTCTGGCATCTCCTCTTGCCTCTCCACCTGTCTCTCTTGCTGAGTTTCCTCCTCATTTACCTGCATGGCTAAAAACTTTCTGACTTTCTTTGACCCCTTTCTTTGCGCTTTTCTGAGAGGCATCTCTGCAAGTCTTTTTACTGTGAAAAAGATTTCTCAAACAATGACAATTAGGTGGGACGTCCTCGATGGACACATGGTCCATTGGCGATATTGAGACCACCTTTTTTACTCACCTTATGTCCCTTCTGTCAAGCTTCCGGGTTTACCGTTCGCAGGAGTTCCCACGGTACTCGCAAGTGTCATTACGGATATCGCACGGATATCGCACTGGCACCTGCGTTCATACAATGTTGCAACGCTGCTCAAGTCACTCTTGGAGAAATTCAAAAATGTTTGAATTTTCTCCCGACCTTACCAAGTCACACGACTACCTGCCGTTAGCGCCACGGAGGTCCTCGGTGGTCCACGAATGCCGTACTGCTATCGCAGAAGGTTCCCACGATGTTAAATCTTGTTAAGTCTTGCTTCAGGTCGCACAGTGAGAAAGCCCTTTCAGCATTCTGTTAAAAGAATTCAAGAGTGTCTTGAATAGTTTTCTCAATGATCACAATGTAGCAATGTTACAAAATTTTGAGATTTTAAAAATCAAGTCTGCAATTTATCCCATCAGATAAAGCATAAAAAGAAGTTTAATTTGACACCTAATTCACTTTCATATCTTCAGCATTAAAAAAGTTATGGCCATTTTCATACTCTGAAATTAGCAACTTGCTATTGCTTTTCCATTGACTTAACTCAAAAGCTGTGATCGAGGACAGTCAAAAGCCCATAACTTTCTTAAAAATTAAGAGAACTGAATGAAATGTTCAGTTATTATAGATTGAAGCATTCTTAAACAAATATGAAACAATCTTACTTGGATGACCTGAAATTAAAGCATATAATTAGTTAGTTACCTAATTGTAGCTAATTACAAAATTCAATTACTAGATCTAAACATCTATCCATTTTTTAAGAAAAGGTTAACATTTTTAAATAGCCCAAGTTTCCAAATAACATTCACACAAGAATTCACAATATAACATGATTTTTAAAACTCATTGTCATGAATTTATAGGCCAAATGGTAGGAATTTAGTGTTTAATTCCTGTAAATTAATGGCCATTTTAATCATCTTGCGAGTGGGGTTTTTGTGGAACGCGATCGATTGGAACATTGCATTTGCGGTGAATTTAAACGCCATATCGGCAGGAAAAACACTGCCGGTTCATATGTGGCCAAAATCAAATTTTCGCTGATGAAATTTTGATTAAAGTAATTCTAAGAAGCAAGTTTATATGTAAAATATACGACTTACCTTATGTTTTGTCCCGTACATGAGATCCGTTCCGTTGCCTGCGTTGACGGCGTTAGAAGTAGCTTTTTATTTTACTCCAGCGCTGAAATTGTCCCGCTTTTTTTTCTTTTTTTTTAATTCCAAGAACGGCAGTCGGAACGATTATTCAGCATTAGGTAGTAGCCCGAGAAAATATCTCGGACAGGCAGGAGAAAACTGCATTTTAATCCCCCCCCTCAAAGACGCCAAAGTCGCGCACGCGGTCAGTGGCAGAACTGCAGCGCCGCTGAAGGTAAGTTTTGTAACATACCCAAACAATGCCATGTTCTTGCATAACATTAATCAAAGGTTCCCAGTGAGCCTAAGATTGGTAACCAAAACTCATTTCAAGTTGGCCACTTGCATTTTATATCCATGTCACTAAATGCCACACTCCCTTCATCGCGGAAAGTTTTCTGCTGTAACTATTAAATATTTTGCAAATGAAGCCATTTTTAGCGCAGCAATCGTTGGTGGTTCGAAAGCTGGCCTGCTATTGGGAATAATTTGTGAACATTATATATTCTGCTTATCCCATAGGTTCTGAGACCATGCTGTGGTGAAATGAATTGACGTCAATCTGCTTCAGAACCTTACAGGCAACTCTCTCCAATGTCACAGGGGACTAAAACGCAGGATCTCAACACAATATTGCCCGATATGGTTGCTAGACTAGCTTATAGATGCTGTCTCATGGTCCAACACTGGCAATTCAAGATTCAAGATTCAAGATTCATGAGATTCAAGAGAGTTTATTGTCATGTGTCCCTGATAGGACAATGAAATTCTTGCTCTGCTTCAGCACAACAGAACATAGTAGGCATTTACTGCAGAACAGATCAGTGTGTCCATATACCATTATATAAATATAGACACACATGAATAAATAAACTGATAAAGTGCAAATAAACAGAAAATGGGCTCTTAATGTTCAGAGTTTTGTCCGAGCCAGGTTTAATAGCCTGATAGCTGTGTGGAAGTAGGTTTTCCTGAACCTGGTCGTTGCAGTCTTCAGGCTCCTGTACCTTCTACCTGAAGGTAGCGGGGAGATGAGTGTGTGGCCAGGATGGTGTGGGTCCTTGATGATACTGCCAGCCTTTTTGAGGCAGTGACTGCAATAAATCCCCTCGATGAAGGGAGGTCAGAGCCGTTGATGGACTGGGCAGTGTTTACTATTTTTTGTGGTCTTTTCCGCTCCTGGGCGCTCAAGTTGCCGAACCAGGCCACGATGCAACGGGCCAGCATGCTCTCTACTGTGCACCTGTAGAAGTTAGAGAGAGTCCTCCTTGGCAAACCGACTCTCCGTAATCTTCTCAGGAAGTAGAGGTGCTCATGTGCTTTCTTAATAATTGCATCAGTGTTCTTGGACCAGGAAAGATCTTCAGAGATGTGCACGCCCAGGAATTTGAAGCTCTTGACCCTTTCAACCATTGACCCGTTGATATAAACAGGACAGTTGGTCCCCATACTACTCCTTCCAAAGTCCGCAATCAGTTCCTTGGTTTTGCTGGTGTTGAGGGCCAGGTTATTGTGCTGGCACCATATGGACAGTCGCTCGATCTCTCTTCTATCCTCTGACTCATCCCCATCAGTGATACGTCCCACAACAGTGGTGTCATCAGCGTACTTGATGATGGAGTTCGCACTATGACCGGCTACGCAGTCATGAGTATAGAATGAGTACAGCAGGGGGTTGAGCATGCAGCCTTGAGGTGCTCCCGTGCTGATTGTTATCGAGGCTGACACATTTCCACCAATACGAACAAACTGTGGTCTGTGAATGAGGAAGTCGAGGATCCAATTGCAGAGGGATGCACAGAGACCCAGTTCTGCGAGTTTGGTAACCAGCTTGGAGGGGATGATTGTATTAAATGCCGAGCTGTAATCAATGAATAACAGCCTGACATATGAGTTTTTTGTTGTCTAAGTGGTTCAGAGCGGAGTGGAGGGCCAGTGAGATTGCATCCACCGTTGATCTGTTGTGTATGCGAACTGCAGTGGGTCCAGGTTTTTGTCGAGGTAGGAGTTGATTTGCGCCATGATCAACCTCTCAAAGTACTTCATCATCACAGACGTTAGTGCCACTGGTCGATAGTCATTGAGGCACGTCACCTTACTCTTCTTGGGCACCGGTATTATTGATGCCCTTTTAAAGCAGGTGGGAACCTCAGACCACAGAAGTGAGAGGTTGAAAATTTCCGTAAAAACTCCAACCAGTTGGTCCGCACAGGTTTTTATAACACGACCAGGTATACCATCAGGTCCAGCCGCTTTTCGATGGTTCACCCCTCTGAAGGATTTCCTGACCGGCCTCTGTGACTGTGACTGAAATACCATCACAGCGAATGGGGGCTCGGGAAGGCACATCAGTATTCTCTCTATCAAAGCGTGCGTAAAACGCATTGAGCTCGTCAGGGAGTGATGTTTAGCCGACATTTGAGCTGCCTCCTGATTTCGCCTTGTAGGAGGTGATTGCATTCAGGCCCCACCACAGCTGCCGAACATCTGTCTCATTCTCCAGTTTGGAGCAGAAGTCCTTTTTGGTCTTTTTGATGGCCTATCCAAGGTCGTATCTATACTTCTTGTAGACCACTGTATCATCAGACATGAATGCCCGGTGTCTGGTCTTCAGAAGAGTGTGGAACTCAAAGTTCATCCAAGGTTTCTGATTGGGAAACACTCGGAAGGTTTTTGTGGGGATGCAGTCCTCCACACATTTCTTTATGAAGCCTGTAACGACTGTGGCTATTTGTTCAAGTCCATTGCCGAGTCCTTGAACATTGCCCAGTCTACAGACTCCAAACTGTCCTGGAGTTGTTCCCCCCCCCCCCCCCCCTGACCCGACCTCTGGGGGTGCGCTCTTTAATGCTGCCTGTAGGCAGGAAGAAGCAGCACCGCGCTATTGGTCGGATTTACCGAAGTGAGTGCGAGGGAAAGAGCGATAGGCATCCCCTTCAGTGATATGGCTTGAAACAACGTGGGAGATATGGTGGTGCCTTACAGCACCAGTGGCCTGGGTTCAATCCCGACTTCAGGTGCTGTCTGTACGGAGTTTGCACGTTTTCCCTGTGACTGGATAGGTTTTCTCCGGCTGCTCTGGTTTCCTCCCACACTCCCACAAATGTGCAGCTTTGTAGGTTAATTGTGCTTCTATAAACTGTGTAGGATAGAACTACCATGCGGGCGAGCGCTGGTCGGCGCGGACCCATCAAGTCCTACTTCCTGAATCTCTAAACTAAACATGGTAAAAGCAACCATTTTCATTTAATAATTGTCGGTCTGTCATTGAGGCTAAGCTACCATTGCTTACAGTCGAATGGTGTGACAATTGAGTTCTCCACTTTTAGGTCACCGTTAAGAATCCTCTCCTCCCCCTCCCCTTTTTCCCTCACACCTGCATCTCCCCCACGTTCCCCTGTGCCCCACTTAGACATTTCTCCCACCCACTTCCTTCTCCACCTACAGTCCTCCTCTGGCTTCACAATTCACAACTCTTGTCTTACACCTTCTGTTATTTCAACTCCGGCCTTCATCCAGCCACATCTTCCCTCCCCACCCCTCCTTGCCTATGTTCACCTATTACCTGCCAGGCTTTGTCCTGCCCCTCCTCTATTCCATGTTTCTTCCCCCTCCCCCAGCAATCAGTCTATAGAAGGGTCCCTGACCTGAAACATCACCTTACCATGTGCTCCAGAGATGCTGCATGATCCTCTGAGTTACTCCAGCATTTTGTGTCATTTGCAAACCAGCATTTGCAGTTCCTTGTTTCTCTATTAAGGTTGAAAGGTGGCAATGTTTGAGTGAAGCATCATCATAAAATGTATTACACTCATATCCAAGTGATGACATTGACAGTAGATTTTTAGCTACTGTAGTACCTCCATATACTCAAATTTTTACTTTAGAGATACAGCGTGGAAACAAGCCATTTGGTCCACCGAGTCTGCATTGACCAGCGATCACCCCTACAAACCAGCACGTCTTTGGAATATGGGAGGAAACTGGAACACCCAGAGAAAACCCACGGGGTCGCAGGGAGAACATACAAACTCCACACAGACAATACCCGTAGTCAGGATTGAACCAGGGTCTCTGGCGCTGTGTGGCAGCAACTCTATCACTGTGCCATCTAATATTGCATGAGTGAGTTTACTGTGATGTTAGTGGTTTCTCTGACAACCAAAATCCACGAATCTTCCAGATAATACTGCATTTTTCAAATGAATATAGGTATTTATTTATTCAGTATTAATTCGGCTGCAGCTCAATTGGTAGCGGTGGGGTTCGAAAGTCATAGGTTCATGATTGACAGCACAAACCATCTGAACTGGAGTTAAGCAATGTATTGCCAGATGAACAAACCTGCAGGTCAAAGCCATGACAACACCCCCAACAGTTAAGCCCAGCGAGGAATGAAAACTTAGTGATGTCATTATCAGTGCAAGAGAGCAGCAGTAGGTCCACGAGAAACCGGTGTTAGCTTTTAATTTACCACACACACTCTTCCACTCAGCTAAAAATAACTGGCTGCATAAGCATCCGGAATAATTAACAACGGGTTGAAACATCAGTTTGAAAAACGCAGCAAATAATACAAGGGAAAATCTGGGGGAAAAAAGTAACGTCACAGAGAAGGGCAGTACAGTGGCGCAGCGGTAGAGTTGCTGCCTTACAGAATCGTGGGTTTAATCCTAAGGGTACTGTCTGTACGGAGTTTGTACGTTCTCCCCTTGACCGCATGGGTTTTCCTCCGGGAGCTACGGTCTCCCGTGTGCGGACATGGCTTCTTGATTTTCGACGCCACGTCTGGGTACCACGGTTTCCTCCCACACTCCAAAGATGTACAAGTTTGTAGGTTAATTGGATTTGGTGAAATTGTAAAGACTTTCCCTAGTGTGTGTGGGATAGTGCTAGTGCATGGGGAAAACCGGAGCTTGCGGAGAAAACCCACGCGGTCACGGGGAGAATGTACAAACTCCTTTCAAACATCTCGCCTGGTCAGGGTCGAGTCCGAGCCTGTGGCGCTGAAAGGCAGCAGCTCTACCGCAATGCCACTGCGTCATCCCATTGGGCTCTCCGTAGTATAAATTAGGAAATAGTTGCTAGGAATCTAAAGTTTTTGAGGTGTCTTGGATGTAGGTCAGAAGAGACTGGGCAGGGGGGAACAAGATAGAATCGAAGTACTTGGAGATGAGTTCGGTGGGGCAGGAGCAGGCTGAAACAATGGGTCTGCGACCACGAGTGAACATCTGGGAAGAACGGAGTGGAGGCTGGCTGGACTATGGTGCCTTCCTCACCTTGGTGCCACTGTGTTATGTTGTGTCGTGGACTTTCACTGTTTGTGCTTTTTTTTAAATTCTATTTTATTTTTAATATGTTTTATTATTTATTATTATTTATTTATTTTTATTTTTATGATACTGCCTGTAAGGGAAATTCATTTCGTTGTCTCTGAGACAATGACAATAAATTTGAATACAATACAATACAATACAATACAATACAATACAATGCAGGGCAGGACAGTCCTGCTTGTGGATTTTGGCATGGAGATAGAACTGGGCAGTGCGGGGTTGGGGAACGAAAGGGTTGGAGGCTGTGGAGGTGATGGGATTGATGACAGTATGGGAGACGGCAGCCTAGTGTTCTACTTGTGCTGGAGTGAGATCAGTGTCCTAACAGAGAGGGTTAGTAGTCAGGTGGCAAAGGTTTTAAACTGAGATGAAATAAATTTACAGGTAGTACAGGGGCTGTACAGTGGTGGCAGCGGTTGAATTGCTGCCTCACAGCGCCAGTGACCCGGGTTCAATCCTAACAATGGGTGCTGTTGTACGTTCTCCCTGTGACCACATGGGTTTTCTCCGGGTGCTCCGGTCTCCTCCCATATTCCAAAGACGTGCCGGTTTGTAGGTTAATTGGCTTCAGTAAAAATCGTACATTGTCCCTAGTGTGTAAGATAGTGTGAGTGTACAGGGTGATCACTGGTTGGCATGGACTCGGTGGGCCGAAGGGCCTGTTTCCACGCTGTATCTCTACAAAGCCTAAAGTTCATCAAACTTGAGTATAAATTTAAAATGGAAAGAGGAGCACATGACAAACTAAAGTGATAAACAACATAAATAACCAGAATAATAGGACAGAGTGTAAAAAAGATTAGTTAAAAATAAGAATAAATAGTTACAAATAACACAATAATGCACACAATGTCCCAACTAAAACCAAGAAATCGGATGGGGGGGTGAAGCACAATGCGAGCAATCAGATACACTGCGTATTTTTGAGACATGGCTAAAAAAGAATATTAGGGGAAGTGGGAATCAAACACTATAAATATATAGTGACACAAGGGACTGCAGATCTTGAGCTAAAACTAGACTGGACTGGCAGCATTTCAGGTCGGGGCCCTCTTCAGACGTCTATCAATATATATTTGTATGATTTAAATAAATTAGGTTTAGAAAAGATAGAAAAGATAGAAAGGGAAAAAGGACAGATGGAATTGCCATACTTAGAGTCAAAGAGCGATACAGCATGGATACAGGCCCTTCGGCCCAACTTGCCCACACTGACCAACATGTCCCATCTACACTAGTGCCACCTGCCTGTATTTGGGCCATATCAATCAAAACCTGTCCTATCCATGCAAATGTCTGAATGTTTCTTAATCGTTGCGATAGTACCTACCTCAACAAACTCCTCCGGCAGCATGTTCCATGCACCCACGATCCTTTGTGTGAAAAAGCTGCCCCTCAGGTTCCTATTAAATCTTTCCCACCCTCACCTTCAACCTATGACCTCTGTTGTGAGACACTTATGGGAGATACTATAATGCTAAGAGGAAAATGTGCTGTGGGAGTCACAGGGAGCAGCACAGTGGCGCAGCGGTAGAGTTGCTGCCTTACAGCGCCAGAGACCCAGGTTCGATCCTGACGACGGGTGCTGTCTGCACGGAGTTTGTATATTTTCCCCTGTGACCGCATGCAGTTTCTCCCAGTGCTCTGGTTTCCTCCCACACTAAAAACGTACAGGTTTGTAGGTTAATTGGCTTCTTTAAATTGTAAATTGTCCCTAATGTGTTAGTGAAGGGGTGATCGCTGGTCAATGCGGTGTCGGTGGACTGAAGGGCCTGTTTCCACGCTGTATCTCTAAAGAGTCAAATAGCAATAAAGTCTAATTGAATGGGGATAAAAGAAATTACAGGATTGATAATAATATTAATCTATGAACTATATGACAGCAGAAAGAAGGAGGAGGAGGAGAAGGAAGAAACTTGCAAACAGATCAAAAGAATTAATAAGGACTAGACTGTGGGGCCCGTTGGGTCCCAGCATCGCACGGGAGGGCTGGTCACCCAACGCAATATTCCAACTCTCCACCAATTCCAATATTGGTGGCCAGTGGGGGGGGGGGGGGGGACTTTCTGGAGCGCTAGTATGGGTGTTGTGGGCTGAAGGGACTGGTTTCCAGAGGGCTAGTATGGACTTTGTGGGCCGAATGGATTCTTGGGCTGGTGGCTCAGTCACTCAAGCCTGTTGTGCTGGTAGCTCACTCACAGCTGGTGGGCTGGAAGTTGACTCACTATTCCTTGAAATTCAATTTCAAGCAGGGTGCAAGGCCACCAAATTCAAGTGCAGTTTCATACCATTTCAAGCAGGGTGCAAGGCCACTAAAGACAGCGCATCGTGACCTTTCCCTTCTCCATCTTGCAGAGACTGAGCCACGCCCACACTTCTGGGTTTTATAGTCCCTTCCCCCTCCCATCCAATTGCATGATTGACAGACGAGATAATCTCAACATTTTTTAAACACAAATAACTCTTTTATTTTTCATCAATGGGAAAAATCCTCGGCACCTAATGAACAGAGGGGGACTCTGAGTAAGATGGCCACAAATCACAGCCATACGTGGTAGCGTCTTTTCTAAAATCAATATAAAGCGCAAACAGGAAGTGGTCAAGATTAGACTTTTAATTGTATAGAAGGCACGGCAACTTTAATTAGGCAAGGCAACTTCAATTAGGCAAGGCAACTTTTATTAGGCAAGGAAACTTTAATTAGGCAAGGCAACTTTAATTAGGCATCACAGCTTTAGCATTTCTAAACCAAAGGCAACACAGCTTTAGCATTTCCAAACCAAAGGCAACACAGCTTTAGCATTACCAAACCAAATGCAACACAGCTTTAGCATTTCCAAACCAAAGGCAACGCAGCTTTAGCATTTCCAAACCAAAAACAACACAGCTTTAGCATTTCCAAACTATATTTTCAAACCACATTAAGGGCACTGACAGGTTAGTAAAACCACCCACAGTTTAGTAGACATGTGTTCAGTGTTATTCACAGCTCAGACTGAGAGATGTGACCCTCTAGCTCCCCCATCTTGCAGAGACTGACTGAGGCACTCAATGCTTCCGGGTTTTATAGTCCCCCCGGAAGGGGCATGGCCTTCAGGAGAGAGAATCTCAACATTTTTTAAACACTAATAACTCTTTTATTTTTAATCGATGGGGAAATCCTCTTGTCCTGCGCAGAGGAGGGGGGCTCTGAGTAAGATGGCCAAAAATCACAGCCGTAAGTGGCAGCATTTTTTCTAAAATCAATATACAGAACAACAGGAAGTGGTCAAGATCAGACTTTTAGTAATATAGATAAAGCATGATAATCATTGAAGATTCAGATATTCTAAAAATAATTGATTGACAAAATAAAGGCTTAAAGGACTGGAGATTTCATAATTTGTTAAAGATATTTTGTTATCCGAGATGTTATAGGTGTCACAAGAGGAAATTCGCTAGTTTTACTATTTATATACTGTATGTGACTTGAATGAGGCCGTCAAAGGTATGGGTGTTCAATTTGCTGACAATACAAAGTTATGTGGGTGTGAAGAGGAGTAACTTTTTTTTACACAAAGGGTGGTGGGTGTACGGAACGAGCACAGGTAGTAACTATTGCAATGTTTAAGAAATATGTAGACAGGTGCCTGGATAGGAAAGATTTAGGAGGATATGGGCCAAACGCAGGTTCATTCGTGCTTCCAGGAACCCAGGAACACATTAGGAAACAAGTAGACACAAAAAATTAATTTAGTTTAGCTTGGAGATACAGCATGGAAACAAGCCCTTCGACCCACTGAAACCATGCTAACCATCAATAACCTGTTCACACTAGTTCCATGTTATCCCACTTACTCACCACTCCTTACACACTGGGGGCAATTTACCTACAAACCTGTACGTCTTTGGAATGTGGAGGAAACCGGAGCACCAGGAAGAAACCCACGCGGTCACAGGGAGAACATGCAAACTCCACACAGACAGCACCGTAGTCAGGATCGAACCCAAGTCTTTGTCACTTTATCTGCCTGCACCTATTCCATATCTCTCCATTCCCTGCATATTCATGTGCCTATCTAAACGTCTCTTAAACGCCTCTATTGTATCTGCCTCCATCACCGCTGGCAGCGTGTTCCAGGCACTCGCCACTCTCCGTGGAAAAGTAAAACACTTGCCCCACACAACTTCTTTACATTTTGTCCCTCTCACCTTAAAGCTACACCTTCTAGTATTGGATGTTTCCAACTTGGGAAAAAAAGTTTCTAATTGTCTACCCTATCTATGCTTCTCATAGTTTTATATACTTCTATAGATAGTTTGTATTGTATTCTTTTGTATTGTATTCAAATTTATTGTCATTGTCTCAGTTAGAGACAACGAAATGAATTTCCCTTACAGGCAGTATCATAAAAATAAATAAATAATAATAAATAATAAAACATATTAAAAATAAAATAGAATTTTTAAAAAAGCACAAACACTGAAAGTCCACGACACAACATAACACAGTGGCACCAAGGTGAGGAAGGCACCATAGTCCAGCCAGCCTCCCCTCCGTTCTTCCCAGATGTTCACTCGTGGTCGAGGCCTTCCTAGCACCCGCAGTCGCCGCCCCGGGTGGCCCGATGTTCAGGCCTTCACGCCGGGCTGGTGGAACGCCGACACCGAACCCCGACGGTGAACATCCTCCTCAGCGGCCCGGACCTCCTGATCAGCCGCCTCCCGCAGCCGGAGTCCACAGCTCCCGAGTCCGCAGCTGCCGAGCCGGGCAGAGTCGCAGGACCCCGCGCTGTCCATCAGCGCCGCCCGCGTAGGGAGCCCGCAAACCGCAGCTCCATGATGTCGGTGCCGCAGGTCCAGCACTCCGGACTCCAGACGGCGACCCCCGGTAAGGCATCGCCAGCCCCGCGATGTTTCAGCGCTGTCCCGCCGCTGCTGGAGCTCTGGTCGATCCCGGCAGGAAAGGCCGCGCCAATCCAGTAGGTAGGCCGCTGGGGGGGGGGTGCCGAGGACGCGACTCGAATAATAGTCGCGTCCTCACCAGGAAGCGGCTGAAGAACGGTATCCCCCGCACCGTACCCTCTTCCCCCACATAAAAACACAAAAAAACCACAAAAAAACACACTTTAGCATACCTAAATAAACAAAAAAACAAAAAGATACCGGGCTGTAGGTGGAGGCTGCTGGCACCAGCGCCACACACACACACACACACACACACACACACACACACACACACACACACACACACACACACACACACACACACACACACACACACCCTCCATCTCACACACACACACACACACACACACACACACTCCATCTCACACACACACACACACACACACACACACACACACACACACACACACACACACACACACACACACACACACTCCATCTCACACACACACACACACACACACACACACACACACACACACACACACACACACACACACAGTTCATTAGGTATTAATGTTGTCTGGGGGCGCAGCGATGGAGTTGCTGCCTCACAGCGCCAGAGACCTGGGTTCCATCTTGACTATAGGTGTTTGTCTGTACGGAGTTTGTACATTCTCCCTGTGACGGCATGGGCTTTCTCCGGGTGCCCCATTTCCACCCATGTTCCAAAGACATGCAGGTTCATAGATTAATTTGCTTCAGTAAAATTAGCCCTAGTGTGTAGGATAGAACTAGTGTTCGGCTGATCGCTGGTCAGCGTGGACTTGGTGGGCCGATGGGCCTGCTTCCACACTGTGTCTCTAAATTAGACTAGAATTAAATTAATAGTTTGTTGCTCCAATTATGGAAAATAAACCATCACTAAGGATGTCAACTGGATACATAAAAGGCAACACATATTGTAAACAACCATGTCAATTAGGTGTTCTTACTGGGACGACTAAATCATTTCACTGCCAATAGCATCATTAACAAAATACCTGCACTGGGATATTGACAGGAAAATCTAATAAAAGCCCTTTCACTTTCATTTACTGTAGTTGACAGTCTTTATTAAAAAAGATTTGGCAGTTTGGGAATTACATTTATAATCTTTGGAAAATGATTGATATAAAGATGCTTGAAATGCTCATTATCCCAGCACAATAAGGCGAAGAGAACAGAAGCCCAATTACGACAAATGTGCTGAAAAATATTTTCTCCTTTGTAGTTGATGAGCTGCTAATAAAAGATTTAAAATGCTCAGCTTTCCAAACCGTGGCTTCTGAGAACATTGCTTTGGACCTGGGTCAGCAATTACAAGTGATGAAAGCAGTCTACATTTCATTCCTAAGTCCCTTGATATTGGTTATGCTTACAAATATTTCATAGATCTAAAGGAAAATGAAACAGTGCTCATCAAGCTGCATTGCCTCCCCCATGATATGCCTACAAATCATGAATGATCTTATTCCATACAAATCAACTTTTCTATCAGGGGTAGCGTGGTGGTGCCGCCGTAGAGTTCCTGCCTTACAGCGCCAGAGACCCGGGTCCAATCCTGACAATGGATTCTGTCTGTACGAGATCTCTGATCTTTCTGGAGATGCAGAGATTTAAAACTATTATGATGAATGAAGATACATTTATTTTTTAAGTGAAGTATGATGTAAGGAAAGTTTAAATGAGTGTCTGGTCTGTAGGTTTTCCGGATGGAACACAAAACAAATTGTGCTCTGGGTCCTGACTGTACGGTGCTTGTACGTTTCTCCTGGGTTTTCTCCGGGGCCTCCGGTTTCCTCCCACACTCCAAAGACCTACAAGTTTATAGATTAATTGGCTTCAGTAAAAATTGTAAATTGTCCCTAGTGTGTGGGATAATGTTAGTGTATGGGGATCACTGGTCGGCGCAGACTCGGTGGGCTGAAGGGCCTGTTTCTGTGCTGTATCTCTAAACTAAACTAAACTGATGATTAGTTACAAAGCTCAACTCATCAAATATTCACACAGTACACTGTTTAAAATATTGAGGAAGTGCCTTTGCAAAATACATACGTTTTGATTGTTATCAGTCTTATTGACTTTTATTATTGTATGACTAGTTGTGAATCACCATGCATCAAATCCTTTGAAGGTACAATACTCCGAGTGATGTGAGAATGATGAACGGAACAGTACAGCACAGGAACAGGCCCTTGGGCCTACTATGTCTATGCCAAACATGATGCCAAGAGCAACTCTTATCTGCTTGCACATAATCCCTCCATTCCCTATATAATACTGTGACTATTTAAAAGTCTCTTAAATGCCACTATTGTATAGGCCTCCACCACCACTCTCAGCAGCAGACACATACCGCCTTCTATGTGGGAAAAAAAAACTTGCCCCCCACATCCACTTTAAACATTCTCCCTCTCACCTTAAACCTATGCCCTCTAGTCTTTGACATTTCCACCCTGGGAAAAAGGTTCTGGCTGTTTACCATATCTGTGCCTCTCATCATTTCATGTACTTCTATTGGATCTCCCCTCAGCCTCCAACGATCAAGAGATCTGAGAAAGGAGGTGCAGGCTTTGGAGAGGGTCCAGAGGAGGTTCACGAGAATGATCCCAGGAATGAATGGGTTAACATATGATGAGCATTTGACGGAACTGGGCCTGTACTCGCTGGAGTTTTGAAGAATGAGAGGGGACCTCATTGAAACTTAATGAATAGTGAAAGGCCTGGATGGAGTGGACGTGGAGAGGATGTTTCCACTAGTGGGAGAGTTTAGGACCAGAGGCCATAGACTCAGAATAAAAAGACATACCTTCAAAAAGGAGATGAGGAGGAATATCTTTAGTCAGAGGGTGGTGAATCTGTGGAATTCATTGCCTCAGACGGCTGGGGAGGCCAAGTCGTTGGGTATTTTTAAGGCGGAGATTGACAAATTCTTGATTAGTAAGGGTGTCTGGGGTTATGGGGAGAAGGCAGGAGAATGGGGTTAAGAGGAAAAGATAGATCAGCCATAATTGAGTAGACTTGGTGGGGCCAAATGGCCTAATTCTGCTCCTATAACTTCTGAACATAAAAACAATCCAAGGGTCTCCAATCTCTCTCTGTAGCTGCCTGATTGAAGTCACATTACCCCGTGAGAGCACAAAATTGAAAAACTTGGGGGGGATTTTTAGAATGTGCAAAAACTGGATTATTTGCAGATGAAGGTTTACAGCTAAATGGGAAGGGCCTGGATGGAGTGGACATGGAGAAGATGTTTCCACTAGTGAGAGAATCCAAGACCAGTGGGCCGAAGTTTCTTCTGTATGTATTCTATGGCTTAAATGTAAATCAAGTTTGCTTCACCTCAAATGTGGAGAGTTGTGGTATATGGTGAGGAAACTAATCTTTGTAAGGAGCCTCAATGAAGATGGAAATTATTATTTATTTTAATTTTTTTATTTTATTAGAAGCAATGTACATACATCTTAATCATAATATGCAACATATTACATTTCTTGTACAACTTTTTTTTTAAACTTTAAGCTATAATAGAAAAAGAGAAAGGAAAAGAGAGAGAGAAGAAAAGAGGGAGGATAGTAGTGGAGTGTAGTCCGCAGTAGTTGGCGTTAAGTGAATGATAATGGTTAAGTAGACTGCGTGCTTTAAAATGTGGGAAGAAAAGAAGAAAAAAAGGCCCCACAGAAAAGGGGGGCCTTAAGAAAAGAAAAAGAAAATAAGTAAGGAATCTAAAATTGGAAATTACTCAGTAAACAATCAGCAAAACAACTAATCACAAGGTTGCTGTTGGATGTAGCAATGCACCATCAACTGTGTTTAGTTTAGTTTAGAAATAAAGCGTAAATGTACAGATGCTGCCTGACTTTAGACTTCAGAGTTACTGCGTGGAAACAGGCCCTTCTGCCCACCAAGTCTGCGCCGACCAGCGATCAGCCCATACACTGGTATTATCCGGCACACTAGGGACAATTTTTCATTTTTTACCAAAGCCAATTAACCTACAAACCTGTACGTCGTTGGAGTGGGCGAGGAAACTTGAGCATCCGGTTTATTCTGGAGCATTCACGAAACCCACGTGGTTATGGTAGAACGTACAAATTCTGTAATGACAGCACCCGTAGTCAGGATTAAACCCGGGTCTCTGGCGTTGTAAGGCAGTAATTCTACTGCTGCGCCACCGTGCCGCCCAAAATGTGGTTTAATAGATTTTGAAAGGACTTTTTCTTCTGGGCTGAAGCCACCCAAAATAATAAACCTTAGTCTTCTGCATCAACATTGATTACACGACACATTAAACTGGTATCATTTATTGATTTGTAAATGCAATTATAGTATCAGAGAGTTATAGAGCTCTGAAACAGAGCCAGTCAATATCCACACCAGTCAATAAACACCCAATACACTAAATCATGTTTATCCTCTCACATCCTTATTAACTCTTCCCACTCCCATATTCCTGCTATCCATTGACATTAAGGGAAATTTACAGTGGACAATTTCTGTGCCAGTCTGTACAAGTTTGATTTGTGGGATCAGTCCAGAGCACCCAGGGAAGATGCAAGTGATCGCACGGAGAATGGTTTGAGACAACACAGACTGTACCCAAGGTCAGGATTGAACCCCAAACCTCCGCACATTTAACACATGCCTATCTGTATGAACAGGATGGTAAAGAAGGCTGTGGGAAGGAACTACAGATGCTGGTTTACACCGAAGATAGACACAAAATGCTGGAGTAATTCAGCAGGACAGGCAGCATCTCTGGATAGAAGGAATGGGTGACGTTTCGGTTGAGACTCTTCTTCAGTCTGAGTTACTCCAGCATTTTGTATCTATCTTCATGGTAAAGAAGGCATATGGAATGCTTGCCTTCTTTGCTAACAGCATTAAACATAAGAGTCAAGAAGTCACGATAGGACTTTGGTCAGGCCGCATTTGGAGCATTGCGTGCAGTTCTGGTCACCCCATTACAGGAAAGATGTGTAGGCTTTGGAAAATACGCAGAGGAGGTTTACCAGAATGTTGCCTAGATTAGAGGGTGTCAGCTACAGGGAGAGGTTGGATAGACTTGGACTGTTTTCTCTGGAACGCGGGAGGTTGAGTGGGGACTTGATAGAAGCATATCCATTGATGAGAGGCATAGATAGGGTGGACAGTCAGAACCTTTTCCCCAGGGTGGAAATGTCCAACACTAGAGGGCATTGCTATAAGGTGAGAGGAGGAAAGTTGGTTGGTGATGTGCATGGCAAGAGAGAGGTGGGGACCTGGAACACACTGCGAGGGGTCGTGGTGGAGGCAGATTAAGAGTGGCGTTTAAGAGGCTTTTAGATAGGCACGTGCTGGGTATAGCGGGATATGGCACATGTACAGGCAAATGAGATCAGTTTAGCTAACTATCATGTTTGGCACAAACATTGTGGGCTGAAGGGCCTGTTCCTGCAATGTACAGTTCTATGTTCTATGTAACTGTATCACATAGAGGAATTTTATTCTTCATGATGACCCATGTTGAACTATTCTCTTTTAGCGAAAGTCTAAAAGTCAGAGAAGAGTTGGAGTAGTGAAGGGTGGATGGTGTGAAAGAATTTGTATGTGTAGGGGATATAGCTTATTGCAATTAGAGTCATAGAATCTTACAGCATGAAAACAAGCCTTTCAGTCCAACTTGCCCATGCTGATCAAGATGACCCATCTACACGAGTCCCACCTGCCCACATCCGGCCCACATCCATCTAAACCTTCCTATACGATCGCCAAACTATAAACAAATATAGACACAAAATGCCTCAGATTTTGAGGAATGGTTCCGACCCGAAACGTCACCTATTCCTTTCTCCCAAGTTGCAGCCCAGCCCCGCTAAGTTACTCCAGCATTCTGTGTCTATCTTGTGTATAAACAAGCATCTGCAGTTCCTTCCTACACATATAAGAAGAGATAACTTTCTTTATATTTCATGTTAACTTAGGAACAATATACAGGTTAGCACATATTCCTGACTGCTACAAGCACAGGGTTAGTTGAAAAAAGTGTAGTACAATACTAAATTTATTATCATTGTTGCTATGGCAGAACAGTATTCGATATACTCAGTGCCCGAGGCTATGTTCACTTTTTCCAGTTAATTAAGTTTGGTGAGGGTAGCTTGCATTTTGAATGCAGTGTTTCATTCAGAGCTGTAATAAAATTGATTGTTTTCTCTACAAGTGAATGCTAAGTCGTCAATGTGAATGGCTTGGGATGAGGTTCGTTAAATCTAACCCAAGCAACTCATTTCAAGGTTAAAGAAGAGTAGAATTATGTAACCTGGGCATTCTGTTACCAGGAGTAAAGGGCCTGTCCCACCAGCATGCGACTCCATGCGGCAAGCGCGACCTAACGTGGTCGCTGAGCCGTACGGCCTCGCGGGGCAGGTCCCACTTCGATCGCCAGAGCCGTATGGAGTTGTGCGGAGCTGGTCCCAACATCGCGCAGGGCTCCGAAAAACTGACCGTGCGAAATAATTCCGCGCTGCAACGGCCTGCCGGCCCGCAGCCGTCTCGACGCCGTACGTCACGCGCGAACTTCCCGTGGACTTCGCTCGAACTTCACGTCACTCGCTCGACCTCCGCGCGGCCCCCGCTTCCGGTTTGGTCGCGCTTGCCGCATGCAGGTCGCATGCTCGTGGGACAGGCCCTTTAGTCTGGCTAGGCTTTAGACTTTAGAGATACAACGTGGCCCATCGCCCACTGAGTCCACGCTGACCAGCGAAGCCCATACACTTGCACTATCTTACACACTAGGAACAATTTACAATTAACAGAAGCCAATTAACCTACAAACCTGCACGTCTTTGGCGTGTTGGAGAAAACGGGAGCTACCAGAGAAAACAGACATAGGTTACGGGGAGAACATACAAACTCCACACAGAAGAGCACCTGTAATCAGGATCGAACCCGGGTCTCTGGTGCTGTAAAGCATCAACTCTATGGCCGCACCACCACCCTTAGTCACCTCGTTGTTGTTCAAGATACTGGAAGGCCTGAGGTCATCAAGAATCTAGTTATCGTCGCACCTTGACGCGGCAAGGCGGTGCAGCGGTAGAGTTGCTGCCATACAGCGCTTGCAGCACTGGAGACCTGGGTTCGATCCTGACTATGGGTGCTGTCTATACTGAGTTTGTACATTCCCCATGTGACCTGCGTGGGTTTTACTCCGAGATCTTCGGTTTCCTCCCACACTCCAAACACATACAGGCTTGTAGGTTAATTGGCTTGATATAATGTAAATTGTCCCTAGTGTGTGTAGGATAGTGTTAATGTGCAGGGATCGCTGGTCGGTGCGGACTCAGTGGGCTGAAGGGTCTGTTTCCACGCTGTATCTCTAAACTAAACTAAACTAAAGAGGAGAGTGGCCAGGGGAGAAGAGAGGAGGGTAGGGAGAGGAAGGGAGGGGAGAGGAGGGGGTTTTAGGAGGGGGAGAGGAGGGGGGGCAGAGAGGGGGAGAGAGGGTGGAGAGAGGGTGGGAGGGGGAGAGAGATTGAGGGAGAGAGGGAGAGAGGGGGGGGGAGAGAGGAGAGAAGCTGGGGAGAGGAGGAGGGGAGGGGGGAGAGAGGAGGGGGGCAGAGGAGGGGAGAGGAAGAGGGGGAGAGGAGGAGGAGGGGGGAAAGGAGGAGGTGGGAGATGAGGAGGGGGGAGAGCAGGGGAGGAGAGGAGGGGGGAGAGGAGGAGGAAGAGTGAGATGGACATGACCCGAGACGTACCCGACCCGAGATGGACCTGATCCGAGGGACCCGAGTGCTCATTCTTCAGTCGCAGCGCGTGGAACACAGCACATGGAACACAGCGCACAAACCCATTGTGATATCATCAGTGAAAGACGGCTGTTTTTTAAAAAACTTTTTTTCAGATTTGTGAACATTTTCATTAATAACTCGAGAAATAAAGCATGAATTTTTTAGATAATGCGATTTCGGACTCTACGGGATAAACCGGAATATGTAACATTTTTACTGTTAGCGCATAGTTTTTTCGAGAAGATGTGATTATACACACACACACACACACACACACACACACACACACACACACACACACACACACACACACACACACACGTCCAAGATCAGAGTTTTATAATTATAGAGATATGGATATCTATATAATTAAAAGTCTCATCTTGACCACTTCCTGTTTGCGCTGTTGTTTGGCCTATATGGCAGTGATTTTTCGGCCATCTTACTCAGAGTCCTCCTCCGATGATCAGGCCCGAGGATTTTCTCATTGACGAAAAATAAAAGAGTTATTAGTGTTTAAAAAATCTTGAGATTCTCTCTCTTGTCAATCACCGCGATGAAGGCCATGCCCCTTCTGGCGAGGGGGAGGGATTATAAAACCCGGAAGACTGGACGTGGCTCAGTCGCTGCAAGATGGCGAGGGAGAGGCCACGACTCTCAGTCTGAGCTGGGAATCCACACAACACTGAGTGTTTACTGAACTGTGAGTGCCCTTTATGTGGTTTGTATGTGGTTTTACATGGTTTCATGTGATCTGGAAACCAGTCCCTTCGGCCCACAACACCGTGCTCCAGAAAGCCCCCCCCCCCCCCCCCCCCCCCCCCCCCCCCCCCCCCCCCCCCCCCCCCCCCCCACTGGCCAGCAATATTGGAATTGGTGGAGTGGTGGAATATTGCGTTGGGGGACCAGCCCTCCCATGTGAAGCTGGTACCCAACGGGTCCCACTTAGTCTCGTCGATACATAAAAGCAAGGATGTATTGCTGAGGTTTTATAAGGTGCTGGTGCAGCCACATTTAGAATATTATGACAGTTTTTGGGCTGGAGACCCGAGTTCAATCCTAACCTCGAATGCTCCCTGTGTGGAGATTGCATGTTCACCCTGCGACCGCATGAGTTTCCTCCCATATCTCAAAGACAAGCGAGATTGTAGGTGAAATGACCACTGTAAAATTGTCCCTCGTGTGTCAGGTGTTGATGTGAAAGGGAGATTTGGTATAACTAGTGTGTACGGGTGATCAATGGTTGGTGTGGACTCAGTGGGTTGAAGGCCCTGTTTGTGGGCCGAAGGCTCTGTTACAGCATCGCAGCTGTAAATAGCTGCGGTGCTGGGACCTCAGCTATTTACAATATATATTAATGATTTGGATGAAGGGATTAAAAGTAACATTAGCAAATTTGCAGATGACACAAAGCTGGGTGTCAGTGTGAACTGTGAGGTGGTTGCTATGAGGATGCAATGTGACTTGGACAAGTTGGGTGAGTGGGCAGATGCATGGCAGATGCAGTTTTATGTGGATAAATGTGAAGTTATCCACTTTGGTAGCAAAAAGCCCCCCCCCCCCCCCAGATTTTTATCTAAATGGTGTCGTTGGGAAAAGGGGAAGTACAACGGGATCTGGGGTCCTTGTTCATCAGTCACTGAAAGTAAGCATGCAGGTACAGCAGGCAGTGAAGAAAGTGAATGGCATGTTGACCTTCATAACAAGAGGAGTTGAGTATAGGAGCAAAGAGGTCCTTCTGCATTTGTACAGGGCCCTAGTGAGACCACACCTGGAGTATTGAGTGCAGTTTTGGTCTCCAAATTTGAGGAAGGACATTCTTGCTATTGAGGGAGTACAGCGTAGGTTCACAAGGTTAATTCCCGGGATGGCGGGACAGTCATATGTTGATAGAATGGAGCGGCTGGGCTTGTATACTCTGGAACTTAGAAGGATAAGAGATAAAAGATTATTGAGGGATTGGACACGCTAGAGGCAGGAAACATGTTCCCGATGTTGGGAGAGTTTAGAACCTAGGGCCATAGTTTAAGAATAAGTGGTAAGCCATTTAGAACGGAGATGAGGAAATACTTTTTCACACAGAGAGTTGTGAGTGTGTGGAATTCTCTGCCTCAGAGGGCAGTGGAGGCTGGTTCTCTAGGATGCTTTCAAGAGAGAGTTAGATAGAGCTCTTAAGAGAATGGCAGGTAAGGGGATATGGGAGAAGGCAGGAACGGGGTACTGATTTTGGATGATCAGCCATGATCACAATGAATGGCGGTGCTGGCTCGAAGGGCCGAATGGCCTACTCCTGCACCTATTGTCTATAGTCTATTTCCATGTTGCATCTTCAAGTGTATGTAAAACCATCCTGTTTTTAGGATGGAGTAGTTAGCAGTGTTTTAAATATTTGAGTATCTCAGGTAATTAATAGGCTCTGACGACCAACCTTTTCCTGTTTTTTTGTAGAAGACTCAATTTGGCCAACCATTAAGGCAGAAAAATATATTTAGTTTTGCAAAGTCTTGACAAAGTCAAGGAGTTCCTCCGGCAGTTATAGAGTGATTGCAGTTGCCAGAGATTCCTGCTGAGAAGTTTGCTAATAGTAAATATTGGTAGAGTTGCTGCCTTAGGCCGCCAGAGACCCAGGTTCGATCTTGACTACGGATGCAGTCTGTATGGAGTTTGTACGTTCTCCATGTGACCATGTGGGTTTTCTCCGGGTGCTCCAGCTTTCTCCCATATTCTAAAGACGTGCTGGTTTGTGGATTAATTGGCTTCAGTAAAATTATAAAATTGTCCCTAGTGTGTAGGATGATGCTAGTGTACGGGGATCGCTGGTCGGCATGGACTCAATGGGCCGAAGGGCCTGTTTCCACTTTGTATCTCTAAAGTCTAAAGCAAGATAGCATGCCAATGAGCGTAAATCCACTCCGCTCTGTAATAAATATTAAATTATTTTAGTTTAGTTGATGGATAAAACAGACTTTTCGGCCCACTGAGTCCACGCTGACCATCTATCACCCGTTCACACTAATTCTGTTATCCCACTTTCTCATCCACCTCCTACACACTAAGGGCAATTTACAGAGGGCCAATTAACCGACAAACCCGCAGGTCTTTTGAATGTGGGAGGAAACCGGAGCACCTAGAGGAAACCCAAGTGGTCAAAGAGGAAACGTGAAAACTCTGCACAGACAATACCCAAGCTCAGGATCAAACCCGGGTCTCTGCTGCTGTGATGCAGCAGCTCCACCCTAATTGTTTATTCATATTAATAAATCGCTGTTTCAACAAGGGACCAATAGAACACCTTGAGAAATTCTGCGTTAGGGAGTGTAAAGGAAATCGATTTTCTCCAAAGTATTTCTCAGACTGCTAATTGTGTGTGGAACAAAATGTATTCATATCATGATGTCATGTTGATGTAGGGAGTTGGCTGTGGTTGCAGCATTTTGTAGCTGGATACTCTGCAACACAAAAAAAGGGGGCAATTTTAACACTGGATAAGACTTTAAAATAGTTTAGTTTTGCTAGGCCACCTATCAAAGAATTCTCCTGATTTTCATTGGTACCAGTGAAAGCAAAAACTGGTTTTTATTTTAAGACCAAGTGTTCAACGCCAATTTTGTTGCATTCAATCAGGGAAAAATCAATGTAAAGGAACTGCCATTTGGAGTAATGTGTTCAGTTTTGGTCACCCAGCTACAGGAAGAATGTCATGAAGCTGGAAAGAGTGCAGAGAAGAGCTACGTAAATGTTGCCAGGACTATCGGGAGAGGTTGAGCAGGTTAGGACTTTATTCCTTGGAGCGAAGGAGGATGAGGGGTGATCGTATAGAGGTGTATGAGATCATGAGGGGAATGGAGATGGTGATTGCAGTTAGGGGTGGCTTGGGAATTCTTGAGCTGGGTTAGTGGGGAGAGGTGGGAGACTTGAACTATTTTAGATAATGGCTTAGTTTATTGTCACGTGTACTGAGGTACAAGGCAAGGCAAGGCAACTTTATTTATATAGCACATTTCATACACGAGGCAGACTCAAAGTGCTTCACATAAAAACATGTCATACAATAAATGAAATAATAAAATGAAATAAAATAGAAGAACTAAAAGAAAAGAAAAACAAAATTAAAAATGCATTATAAAAAGTGCAAAAGTTAAAAGTGCAATGTAGTTAAGATTTAGCTGAAAGCTAAAGTAAACATAAAAGTTTAAAATTTAATATTTATCACCCCTCAAAAGTTTTAAACATAAAAGGTACAGTGAAAGGCTTTAGTTCCATGCTAACCAGGAAAGACAATACATGATTACAATCGAGTCATCAGATACATGATAAAGGGAATAATGTTTGGTGCAAGATAATGTCCAGTCAAGTCCGATGAAAGATAGTTCGAGGGTCTCCAATGAGGTTGATGGTAGCTCAGGACCGCTCCCTAGTTGTTGATAGGATGGTTCAGTAGCCTGATGAGAGGCAGGTTTTTGAAATTAAAGGACACTTACCTGTTGGAGCTTGATTCTGCTGTTTGCAAGCTGCTCAGCGTCTTTCATTGAAGCAGCTCTTGTTTTCATTGTGAAATTGTGCTTCCGCGTGAATGGATTTTGCAATTTAGTTATAGTCACGCACCGTGGAAACAGGCCCTTCGGCCCAACTTGCCAACACTGACCAACATGCCCCATCTGCACTTGTCCCACCTGCATTTGGTCCATATCCTTCTAAACCTACCCTATCTATATACCAGGGTACACAAAATTGCTGGGGAAACTCAGCGGGTGCAGCAGCATCTATGGAGCGAAGGAAATAGGCGACGTTTCGGGCCGAAACCCTTCTTCAGACTCAGCAGTTAGAGAGGAGGTTGTGAAACTGTCTCCGGAGAGAGGAGGAGAACTTCTTCAAAGTAGGCATACCTTGAGGAGATATCGCAGTGGAGTAGACAAAGTGTTCAAAAGGGAACTGCAGATGCTGGAATATCGAAGGTACACAAAATTGCTGGGGAAACTCAGCGGGTGCAGCAGCATGTATGGAGCGAAGGAAATAGGCGACGTTTCGGGCCGAAACCCTTCTTCAGACCCTATATCTATACCTGTCTTTTTGTAAAAAGCATGATAATACCTGCCTCAACTACCTCCTCCAACAGCACGTTTTGTGTTCCCACCTCCCTTTGTGTAAATTAGTTACCCCTCAGATTTCTATTAATGTATAAATGGATGTAAAGACTAAGTGCTGGTTGAACTCAGTAGGTCAGTCAACATCTTTGGAGGTAGGCAATGTTTCGGGTTGGGACCCAAAAATGCCCCGACCTAAAACATCACCCATCCATTCTCTCCATAGCTGCTGCCTGACCTGCTGAGTTCCTCCAGCACTTTGTGTTTTGGACAAGGTTCCAGCATCTGCAGTTCCTTGTGTCTCCTAACTGGATTTGTTTAAGTACCTTTCCAATGTGCTGCATGTCATATCTCATGTTAACGTGGCAAATGCACGGTGAACATAAACGAACAAAAGATTGAATGTTGTCGCAGATGTTATAACTATCTGAATCGATTCTGAGTGGTCGGTTTTTATGTAAAATCCTATCATAGGGTGCAGGTAGATGTTGCAATAAGAAAAACAATTTCTAAACCATTAGCCTGGGCAGCACGGTGGCGCAGCAGTAGAGTTGCTGCTTTACAGTGTCAGAGACCCGAGTGCAATCCTGACTGGTGCTGTCTATACATTCCCCCGTGACCACAGTGGTTTTTCTCCGGGTGCTCCGATTTCCTCCCACACTCCAAAGAGGTACAGGTTTATAGTTTAATTGGCTTTGGTAAAGGTTGTAAATTGGCCCTAGTGTATAAGATAGTGCTAGTGAACTGGGATTGCTAGGTTGGCACGGGCTCAGTGGGCCGAGGGGCCTGTTTCTATGCTGTATCTCCAAAATAAACCAAACTAAACATCCAAATGTAACTTTTATGTTGATATTGCCTTCAGTGGGATGACCAAATCACACATACCATGGAGGCACAAGGAGATCCTGAGCAAGACATAAAGTGCTGGAAGTAACTCAGCGGATCAAGCAGCATCTGTGGAGGGAGTGGACAGGTATTATTTCAGGTTGTGAATCTTCCTTAGATTCTGAAGAAGGCTCCCGACCCTAAACTCATCTATCCATTCTCTCCACAGATGCTACCTGACCCACTGAATCCCTCCAGCACTTTGTGTTTTGCACATATCCCATGAGGTGACTCACTCGAAACAGAATTGCATTTTATGAATCATTAACCTCTTTACAAGTGTTTATTAGAATTCATAATTTCAAGCTGCAATTTCATTTTATTCATGAAAGTCACGCTCAATATTTGGGTTTGTGAAAATAATCCGCTCAAACTATTGAAGTCAGTAAATAAGTGGACAATTGCAACGGATCAAAGCAATATTAGCAAATTATCTCCTTTGCAACGTGAAGAAAATTTTGGGGGCCAACATTTTGATAATAATTGTCATTCCATTCACGGATAAAAATAATTACTGAAGGCTTGCGTAAGTAAGTGTTCTTATATATTAGTATTTGTTTAATTAGTTTTACTCATTGCACAGCAGCTGAAGATTTCAAAGTACGTTTTAGCAAAAGTCAGGTGCAGAAACTATCAGGTTATTAACAAAACACACTGTAGTCTTTGAAATGAAACAGCATATACAGTTGAAAATTTTAATATAGTTTTCAGCTTAAAAACTGAGGCTGCAATAGGAATAAATACAAGTATCCCATTGTCCCTTAGTAGTTCGAATCAACTTATATTTATACATAAAGTCAGCATGCCTGAAGATGTTTCTAGTTTGGTAACATACAGTATTTGACATTATGCAGTTCAGAGTATGAAGCAGGCTGACGTAAAATAGTATTATTTGAGATGATAAAACACAGGCCTGCTGTGCAATCTTGATATCATAATTTAATGTTTCTATTTGCCCTTGTCCTCACTGGCCCGCCCTTTGTTTACATACACTCCAAAAACAAAATGTGAAGCTAATAAAACACAAAACAAGGAAGATACCAGATTATTTAAGGCTGAAATTTTCTCTCGAGCCTTCTGTGCTCGACATTGCCCGTAGCCTTCTCTAATTCTGTAAGCAAAACATGCATTCAAAAGGACTAGTTTCAAGAGAACATATTACAATTTGATATATGTATTTAAGATAATTTTAATTTAAAGCATGAAATCAAGCTTCAAAAGATACCCACTCTCATTTAGAAATACACCTTGGCGAACTTTTAAGATCCAATTCTGTAATACATTTTGAGACATTGCAAAGCCTCATTTTATACATTTGCTACCACTGAATAAATATAAATTTATTATGAACCATGCCATAAAACTATATGCAAAAGTTGCACGTTATTATTGCATGCTATCTGTGATACTACATGCTAGATGATGCTAATATTACAATGGGTTTTAAAATGGCTGAGGTTTCGTATCAAAGCAATAAACTTTACATTTCACTCCAGCTGTTAAATGAACATCTCATAATACATGTAGTGCTAATGATACTTTGCCCAGTTTTGTAAATAAATGCAGTATATTTGTCCCATTAAACTTTCAAAATTACAGTATTGTCTTTAATCAAAAATTAGATTATAAGAGTCCATCAAAAGGTTCCTGAAGTTACGTAAAACGTTCTGAATTCATTTTCCTTAGTTTGGGCGGGAAATTTCCTTCCATTCTTGACCCACCAGCCATTCTCTGTAGCTTTGGTGGTAGTTCACTCACTTGCTGGTTCATTGACTCACAGGTCACCTTACTGGACTTTGATACCAGTTTTTCATCAGTATTCCCGGGAACTGAACTAATTCGTTGGAGCTTCATTGGCAAATCGCTCATGCTGAATGCTTTTTCCGATGTGGTGGAACTCATTCGAAGCAGTCTTTTTTGTAGGTCTTCCCTCCCTGTCATTTTCTGCAGTTTCAGTGGTATCCTGGTGCAAAGGTCATCAATGCTATCAAAGCAGTCCACAGAATTATTTCTTTCTGATAAAGTGCCTCGGCTGTTGTTAATAGCTGGACCCATCAAAGGGGAGGACATGAAGAGCATTTCCTCTTGTTCTTTCACACTATGGGGCGGTGTTGGGATTTCAAACGTTGCATGAAATTGTGAGTAGTCTACTTTAAAGAATCCTTCTTCCAGAGAAATAACTGGGAAAAAACGGTTACCCCAAAGAACTTCATCCTCTGTATATGACGTTCTCGCTTGGCATGTCATGCCTAGAAAGAAAATATATTGCGTAAATAAATAATTCTGTGAGAGTGGAAGGAGATACATATTATTATATACTTGCTACAATGTTGATTAAATATTTTCTAATACGTTGCAATTGTCAAAAATCAAGGAACTAATTCCCAATGAGAAACTGCATACTGGAAACAACGTTTTTGTACCACAAAAATTCAATACCAATAATTCTGAATACATTTCTGGTGTTCAAAACCATTCCCAATCAATATGTTTCCAATGCCGTAAAACTCCATGAAGGGCCTTGCTTTTTAAGCAAAGTAGTAAGTGAGCAATAAACAAAGCAATTCTGTTATTCGTATAAAAAAGCAGGGAGTTGGACCTGTAATTTGTCTGATGTGTTTCAATCAAGTTGCTTTACAGCAGAAGATATAAAGTTAGCTTGTCCAACCTTTCCGCATGACACAATCTAATTAGTTCAGGTATCAATCTAATAACCTTCTCTTAACTGCCTTCAGCTTATTACCATCCAGAGTGGGGGCCTCGTGAGGTAATAGACACGGTTCACGGGTCAACGTGTCCGGATTGAAGTGTTGGTGCAGCAGCCTGGGGCTCGATTGGATCGGGCACCACTCATAAGAGGCCGAGCGTGTGGATCGGACGTGGCCTGCAGCGGCATGGGGCATCGGTGGAGGTCATTGACAACATCGTCTGTCCAGGCCGACCCCTGCAACTCCGCCAGGACCATGAGCATTCATGACCAAGTTCAGACTTTATATTTTTAAAATAACTTTGAACCTTAACGGATACAAGTGGTGCAGGAAACATGATGACTCTTGTGTACTGTCTCAGTGTAATCTATTACAGGTCTAGCACCAATATTTTGGCAACTGCTGGTCCAGCACCTCTTTTATTCTGGAGAAAATGAGTGGTACTTTATTGTCACATATATCTACGTCAATTGGAATTCCTTTTTTGCATACAGTTCAGTAAAAATATTACTTTTCATGGGCACAATCATACTTAAGCACAAGAGTTTAGGAATAGAGGTCCACCACCGATTTTCTGGCATCCTTAGTTCCAGAGCTTTTCTAGATTGTTTTGCCAGACCTACATAGGTCACGGCCTCCAAGAGGAGTCCCAAATTGTAATAGATACGCTGAGACAGTACACAAGAGTCATCATGTTTCCAGCCCCACTTATATCCGTCAAGGTTCAAAGTTATTTAAAAAATATAACGAGCCCCGGCTGCAGGCGGCAAATTCGACCCGCCAATCAGCCGAGGAAGACCCGATGATGTTGGAATGGGCTACCTCACCCGGCCTGGCTCCACATCTTCGGGGGGACTTCCGGGGGGAATTTGAAGTTTGCTCCCGAGATTTAATCCAGATTCAAGGATCATCAATAGTTGGAAAATCGGTAATGGAAGTGTAAAATATTGCAACAGCATCACAGACTCATGGGACTCCATGTATAAATCCAACACATACATGCCTTAGACCTTGCGATTAGCCTGACTCAGGGACAGATTCATGGTTGAACATTCCACACACATTCTTTGCTCCTTTTTTGATTTGAGTGCAGCAAATCAAGCCTTTGGTAGACGTTTCATTTTGGTAGTGTTCCCAATGAATTTAACATAATTTTTACTGCCTTACCAGATTGTTGGACTTCCATTCAGATATATCTTCACCTTTCTTTGTATCCTATGTAGGAATCAATGCTGTTCACATGATTAATTTCTAATTTACAAAATATTTTACTTATATAAAAGCTTCAAGGTATATATTCGGTATTCGATATAATATATTTTGAGGCAAATTTTAAAGTAACTGTTTAGCAAATTTCTCAATATGTTGCCATAACAGGCAAAATAGAACAGAACTGTACAGCACAGGAACAGGCCCTTCGGCCCACAATGTCTGTGGCCAATATGCTATCAAGCTAAACTAATCTCATCTGCCTGTACACGATCCATTCTCTGCATATCCATGCACCTGTATAAAAGCATCTTAAACACCATTATCGTATCTACCTCCACCACCACCCGCAGTGCGTTCCAGGCACCCAGGACCCTGTATATCCTGTCCTGCACATCTAAACTTTGCCCCTTTCACCTCAAGTTTCATATTTGTAATAGATTAACCTGAGTAATAACATGCAGGACACTTTAATTAGATAGGATCATGGGTTTTTTTGGTATGATTTTTTTTGAGTGACATCTGTGGACATTTGTTTTTAATGTGGACCCACTGCTTACCTGTTACTTATTTCACAAAAACTAGGAGATGAGACAAATTCTTGAAAAGGTTTCTCAAAAGGATGAAATAGCAATGTAAATGCTATCCCACATCACTACGTTTGGGATTAACAAAACGATTACAGACAATGACATAATGCAATAAAATGGAACTGCAGAAGCTGGCTAATAGCAAAGATAGACACAAAGTGCTGGGGTAACTCAGCGCGTCAGGCAGCATCTCTGGAGAAAATTGATAGATGATGTTGGGTTGAAACCCTTCTTTATTACATTGAAAATAAAGATAATGTTTAAACTCCGATCCTTTTGTGTACGGTCTCAGTCTATGTGCTTATGTTGTCGCTGGAAGATTGTCATTGCACCTGTACCGAACTGTACTTGTGCATAAGATACCACCTACTAGGATAGCAGGGATCCAGACCCCCTTAGTTACTGAGGAAAGCGCAGAGTTGGCAAGACATAAATAGGGCAGCATTCCGAGAGCTGCAGAATACTGCATAGCGCCAACAGGTATGTAAAATGCCTGGGGTAAAATTATTAATTCAGTCATAAGGGAAAGAGAATGCATGAAAGAATATGAACAAATGTTTAAAAAATATATAAAGTCTGGGATAGCAGCAAGATATAAAACTAACTTTTAAAAAACTTCCTCAGTTCTTATTGTTGGAACTTTATTCTCGGAATGCTTAAGGGCCTGTCCCACTTTCCCGAGTTATTCACAAATTCTCCCGAGTTTTCCCCTTGATTCAAATTGGCAGAATGTTTGTAACTGGTCCGTAGGAGCCTGTAGATATATCGTAGCGGCTCGTTATGCCAGCCGTAGGTACTCGGGGCATCAGGTAAGTCGGGACGTTTTTTCCAGACTGATAAAAAATGTCCACGAGTAAAAAAAGTCGGGAGGATGCCCCGAGTACTTACGGCTGGTATAACGAGCCGCTACGATATATCTACGGACTTCTACGGCCTCCTACGGACCCGTTGCAAACATTCTGCGAGTTTGAATCAAGGGGAAAACTCGGAGGATTCGTGAATAACTCGGGAAAGTGGGACAGGCCCTTTAATTCTTCAAATAATTCTTAATTCTCAGAACTTTATCTCATTACATCAGGGCAGTTGAACGGCGTAGAACAGGTGCAAGGTGTAGATGGGGAATAATGAAATCACTTGTGTGTGAAGGAAGATAACAATCACCCAATATATTTCTTATATTAAATGCAATTTAATTAAAGTTGCAGGCCTGTGCTTGGATGGTCAATTGAATTGTATGGAGATAAATATGAGGCTAACAGATTTTGAGAGACGTTAGAGAGATACAGCATGAAAACAGGCCCCTCAGCCCAGCATGCCGACCAGTGATCACTCAATACACAAGCACTATCATACACACTAGGAACCATTTACAATTTTACCTAAGCCAACTAACTTACAAACCTGTATGTCTCTGGAGTGTGGGAAGAAACCGGAGCATCCGGAGAAAACTCAGGCAAGTCACAGGAAAAATGTACAAGTCCATACAGACACCACCTGTAGTCAGGATCGAATCGAGACTTTGGCACTGTAAGGCAGCAACTCTACCACTGCGCCACTGTGCTGCCCATAATGGTCAAGATAACATTGTTTGAAGTGAAGTCTTGCAGACTTAAGGCTAAGTGGTAAGGATGCTCGGGAATCAGTCAAGGAATTTTACTTGGCAGCAACAATGGAAGAGTGGAAGATGTGCTTCCACTCCAAGGTCACGAAATAAAATGCAGGAAGCAGGTAAGAGGTGTGGAGTTGTGATGGTGGCCAGTTGAGGTCTAGGTCAGAAGATGGACACAAAAAGATGGAGTAACTCAGCAGGACAGGCAGCATCTCTGGAGAGAATGAATGGGTGACGTTTCTGGTCGAGACCCTTCTTCAGACTTTGGCCTTAGAAGAAAAGGCTCTCAGCTAAAAAAACACCAGTCAGAAAGAGAAAATCAGGTCAATCACGAGAACGCACACATCACTTGACTGTGGACAGGTTTACCTCAGGGACAGTTATGAGCATGCAGGGTTATTCTCGTAATTTAAAGTCAGGCGGTATCAGATGATGTGGCATCAGTCATTACATCACGCATTGTAATCTCTCAACTCAACTAGATTTAAATCATTTTATATTAAGACATTCTGGTTTGTTATCAGTTATTAAATCCTTTAACCTTACTCTTGCAACAACTGGATTTAGTTCTTTACCTGCCTGTCCCAAAGACGGGCAGGTTTGTACGTTAATTGGCCTCTATAAAAATTGGCCACAATTTGTCATGAGTGGCTGAGAACGTGGAATAATGTAGAACTTGTTTGAATGGGTGTCCAATGGTCAGTGTGGATTAAGTGGACCAATGGGTCAGTTTCCTTGCTGTAACTTCAAATACAGTCAATCAATAATCTGCCCATTGTAAATATGATCAGGCCTGATGAGCATATTATCCTACAATGGATCTGGATACCTATAAAAGTAGGAAAGGACAAAGGATTTTCTTCTCTTAAGAACATGATGGACCAATTAAGTTTACGTTATTTTAGACGTCTCATGATTACCATCACTAATTCTCGAATAGGTTCAAGATTAATTAATTTAAATTCCACAATTGCTATGATGGCATATGAACATTAGGGTCTCGACCCAAAATGTCACCCATTCCTTCTCTCCAGAGATGCTGCCTGTCCTGCTGAGTTACTCCAGTATTTTGTGTCTATCTTCGGTTTAAACCAGCATCTGCAGTTCCTTCCTACACATTATAGTCATTAGTTCAGGCATCTGGATTACTAGTCTACTAATGATAATTTTGCTACCATTCTCATTTGATATCTGATTCAGTTTCCATTTGGATTCCGACACAACTATGGATGCATGAGAAAAATGATTCTATGATCAAAGAAATGTCACTACCCTTCCATTGACTCCATCTACACTTCACGCTGCCTCGGCAAGGCCTCCAGCATAATTAAGGATGGGTCTCACCCCGGACACTCCCTCTTCTCCCCTCACCCACCAGGCAAGAGGTACAGAAATGTGAAAACAAATACCTCCTGATTCCAGAACAGTTTCCTCCCAGCTGTCATCAGGCAACTGAACGATCCTATCACCATCCAAAGAGCGATCCTGACCTCCCATCTACTGTAACTCATTGGAAACCCTTGAACTGTCGTTAATCGGACTTTACTGGACTGCATCTTGCACTAAACATTATTCCCTTTATCCTGTATCAGCACGTTGTGGATAGCTGGATGGTAATCATGTACAGTCTTTCCGCTGACTGTGCATTTACCCTATCTATTCCTTCCGTGATCTTATACATTTCTATAAAATTACCATTCATCTTCCTGTGCTCCAAGGAATAAAGTCCTAGTCTGCTCATCCTCTCCCTATAGCTCTGGCCCTCAAGTCCCTGGCAACATCTTTGTAAAAAAACTCAATAAAAAACAAAAAGTTCAATGGTATGCAATAATTAAATTGGCTTAATGTCCTACACAAATAGGATCCAAATGCAGTAATGGATAAAGCTGAGAGTTTTGTGCAGGAGGTAAATGAATAAGTTAATAACATCACCTTTCTATGAATAGTAATTGTGCTACCCTGATGGATCAGCTTTCTGTTATGAAAAAAATGCTTTCATATCATTCTTTTTCATAAGATTATAAGACATAGGAGCAGAATTAAGCCTCTGTCCCACTTTCACGACCTAATTGGCGACCTCTGCCGAGTTTGCCCTTGACTCATACTCGCAGCATGGTCGCCACGAGGTCGTAGGTCACTCTCCCTCATGCTCATGAGTGGTCTCCGCGTACTCGTGGCCTCAGGTAGGTCGCGCCGTTTTTTCCAGTCTGATAAAAAATGTCCACGAGAAAAAAAAAGATTGGCATGGAAAAAATGTACACTTTTTACTCGTAGGTAGGTCGTGATGGTAGTCGTAGGTAGTCGTAGGTCGGTAACTGGCCCGAGAAAAAAATGCAAACATGACATCATTTTATCATGTGATCATTTTCCACTCGTAGTTAGTCGTTGTTGGTCTTAGGTGAGGTCGTGGGAGGGGGGGGGGGGGTCGTGGGAGGTCGTAGACATAGTCGTAAGAGGTTGTATGAGGTTGTAGGAGGTCTTTTACTTTGGCGAGTCAACACGACCGTGACATTTTTTTCAACTCGTCTAGCGTCTTCTAAACTCGTGGATTAGGTCGTCCAAGTGGGACATGTCCTTTAGACCATTCTGGCCATTGAGTGCTCGGCGATTCGATCACGACTGATCTATTTTTCCCTCTCAACCCGATTGTCCTGCTTTCTTCCCTTAACCTTAAACTCCCTTACTAATCAACACACTATCAATCTCCTCTTTAAAATATAGTCAATGACTTGGTCCCCACCGCCATCTGTGGCAATTAATTCCACAGATTCACTACCCTCTGGCTAAAGAAATTCCTTTCCATCTCTATTGTGAAGGCGCTTCCTTTTATTCTGAGGATGTACCTTCTGGTCCTAGAGTCTTGCACTAGTGGAAACATCCTCTCCGCATTCACTCTATCCAGGCCTTTTACTTCAAAATCTACAAAGAGGACAAATTTTAAACCTTTTCAATCTGCCTGATAATTACTGTAAAGCCCGTTTTTGAGTCACAAAGTAGGAAAGAAGTTTGGTATTTTAGACTTTTATTAATGAATCACATGAGAATTGTGATTTTAGCTGCTGCAAAAATCCAAAGTGAGATTACAATTATAAAGCTTGTTCAAAGTTTGAGATTAAGCATCTGCTGGGCTAATTATTTGTGGAAATCCCATCTGAAGAAATGAATGCTTTGTGGAAGGATCACTACTATTTGTATAAGGATGGGTAGCTGAAGAAAGTAGCTCAACTATAGCTTGATTTGTTCCTGTCCTTGTATCATCTAGGCACAGGTGGTTCTCAGAAGCTATTTGGTTGTTTTCCCCTAAATCAATGTCAATGGCTCCCATGTCATCGGGAAAGGTGGCATTTTTTTTCCATTAATGACCTAATAGGATAAATATTAGTGTTAATCTGAAGTTATGAGAAAGTTAAATCTCTCTCTCTCTGTCCTTCAATGAACCAGCTCAATAAAGCCAGGACTGATGTTTGGTATTAAAAAGGTGAATAAGTGTGAAAAAGGTGAAAAGTTGAGTATAAAAGCACTCCTCGGCTTATGTAAGGTTTATGTTACATTCCGTGAACCCTTAAATAAGTCAGATTTTATGTAAGCTGGAATAACCATCCCCCATCCCCGGTTGGAAATAGCACACTGAGACTGAAGAAGGGTCTCAACCTGAAATGTCACCTATCCATGTTCTCCAGAGATGCTGCCTGGCGTGTTGATACTCCAGCACTTTGTGTCTGTCACTGAGGATACAAACTGTCTCGACTGCGTCTGGCTGCATCTGGGGCACTTTCTGCAATGCGTGGACTTCTGGGTAAGCACTGCCGCCAATGCCGGCTTGTTTCCAATGTAAACCTGCGTGATCATATAGTGTTTTGAAAATTACAAACACTGTAATTTTGTATTACAGCTCCTTGGTTGTTCACGTAAGTACGACTTTACTTAAGGCACCTATTACATAAGTCGGAGAGTGTCTGTAATTAACCTTGTGATGCAATTCATTTCTTATGTTTGTTATGAATTCATACCGTATTTGGTTTCTGCTAAAAACCTGTCCCATTCTGAGGAAGGGTGTGGAGACGTTAACTGTAAAAATGTAAAGATCTGAGAAACAACATTCAGCTCTTTAATCAAGTTGAATGTAAAAGGAAAAGAAAACTAGCGTGAAAAGGACATGTGACGACCTCCTAACTGCATGAGGCATTCAGCTAACAGGCATAATTATTAACATGGCTAATGTTGTCAATGTGGGCACACACTGAAATCAGACAAATTATAACTTCAGTTCAGTCTGTATCAGTGCTTGTACTCAAAATTAAATCATCTTCGCCTGCCCTTTTCCTATGTTCTGAAGAAATTGTTATTCAAATCCATTTAATGTTCTTAAAATCATATTATGGACAATGCTTCATTTGTCATCTAACAAAGCATACCACATCCCAGTAATCCACTGTCTGAAAAAGTATTTATTTGTGGAAATCCCATCTCTGTCTTTTATCAGGTGCTATTACTGAGTCTATGCCCTATATACATTTATTATTAATGGAAGTAACCTTTCACCTTTTGCCCTTAATAACATTTAATTGGGAAAAATCATGGCAGATGGAATACACTGAGGAGAAAACAGAAGATTATTCAATTTGGTAGGAAGCATTAAATCATTTTTTAATGTCAAGATATATTGTTGCACATCGGTATTGGATAGTGCTGGTTCATGAAATGTGGGAAGTTAACAGAAAGGAATTGGAAAGGCAAATCATTTTTGCTAGCTTTTACTCTGAGGAGTTTGCCAAGAACGTGGCATCTTGTAAAATTGTGCATAGCTTTGGTAAGACAATACTTGGAGTAAGGTGTGCAATATGGTCTCCTTCAACATTGACCTATTAGATTGAATCCTAGGATCAATGATTTGTCTAAAGGGAACAATTGAATATGACGGGCATTTATTCATAGGAGTTCAGAAGAACGAGACATGGTCTCACTGAAACATATAACATTCTGAAAGAGATGGTTGAAGCAGATACAGAAAGGTTGTTACCTCTGTCTTGAAAGCCTCAAACTAATGTGTCTCAGAATCACAGAAAAATATTTGACACATAAGGTCATTCAGCCCACTTTGTCCGTGCTAGTTGAAAAAAGATTACTTGATTGTTTAGTTTATTTCGAGATACAGTGTGGAAATAGGCCTCTCGGTCCACCGAGTCTGCACCGACCACTGATCACCCATACGCTATGTTATCCCACTTTTGCATCCTACACGCTAGGGGCAATTTTCAGGGGCCAATTGGCCAACTGAACCTCTTTGGGATGTGGGAGGAAACCAGAGCACCCGAAGGATACCCACGCGGAGAACATGCAAACTCCACACAAACGGCACCTGGTTCTTTGGCACCGTGAGGCAGCAGCTCTACTGCAGCAGCACTGTGCTGTGCATGTCATCATCCAGGAATAGGTTCCTAAGCTAACAGGTCACTGCCCTCTCAGTACACGTCAAATACTATTCAAATGGAATCTTGCTTCCTGCTTCCATCATCTTTACTGCCAGAACCCCAGGATGCACAAGGTGAAACACTATTTCCTTACTTCCCCACCAACCCTTCTACCTTCAGACCTCGACCTGAAGTGTCACCCATTTCTTCACTCCAGCGAAGCTGCCTGTCCAACTGCATAAACCAGCATTTTGTGTCTATCCTCAATGTAAACCAGTATCTGCAGTTCCTTCCTACACCTTGAATATGATGGGCATTTATTCATGCATTGTGCCTTATAACAATGTTACCCATATTGTTATCAGACAGCATGCTCACTGACTCACTGTGGACACTATCTTTGTACAGGTGTTAGTCACCTGCACACTAGTTCTAGCCTCCACACTCCATACCAAAGACAATTCACCTACAAACCCATCTTTAGAGTGTGGAAGAAAACAGAATAACCGGGAGAAAAGCCACGTGGTCACAGGGAGAACCTACAAACCCCGTACCGACAGCACCCGTAGTCAGGATCAAACCTGGGTCTCTGGTGCTGTGAGGCAGCAACTCTACAGCTGTACCAACAAGCCACCCAACTTGGAAGCAAGAAGTGGCTGCGAGACCCTTCGTGCTTGCCCTGCCATTCAGCTTGATCATGGTTGACTCATTTCCTCAACTCGACGGTGCAGACCTGAAACATCACCTATCCATTTTCACCAGAGATGCTTCCTAACCCACTGAGTTACTCCAGCACTTTGCATTTTTTCCTCAAATCCTCTTCTGCACCCTCAACCATAATTTCCTTGATCTTTCAAATATATATCTATCTATGCCTTAACTAAATTATTCCACATAAGAAAAAGAAGGTATGAATTTAGGATAATTAAAAGAAAGAACTGGTTAAGATTATAGAGATAACAAGATAAATCTCAGAAATATTAAATATTTAATTCAGTATTCATATCAAATGTACGTGACATTAGAAGATGACATGACATGATATAAGGCCTTAAATAATGGATTCATTCGTAAAATAATGTATAATTTTAAGATCAATTTAATCTTTTTTTAATATTTAAAATGAAGAGAAATATTAAATAATCAAACATGAATGTTAGTCCAGACCAGGATTAGTCTAGCAAAAATCCATGAAAATTATAGCCAAAATCCTATAATTCAAAATAAATAATTTATTATACAGATGTTTTACTATCAGAACGGGCGGCAAATTGGTGCTGCAGTATTGTTGCCTCACAACACCACACACCCGGGTTCGATCCTGACTACAGGTGCTGGGTTTTCTCTGGGTGCTCGGGTTTCCTCTTACATCCCAAAGACATGCAGGTTAATTGGCTTCTGTAAATTCTCCCCTGTGTGTAGGATAGAACTAGTGTGCAGGTGACCGTGGTCAGCACTGACTTGGTGGGCCAAAGGGCCTGTTTCCACGCTGTATTTCCAAACTAATCTAAAATCAGAAGCTGATAGCTGACATAAAATCTACGATTAAGAGGGAAAACAGAACCGAATATAATTAGATATTGGTTTGGGGTTATTATTGCCATGTGCACTGAGGTACAGTAAAAACACTTTGTTTTCTCTGCTATCCAAAAATGCAGAGCTCATAATAAACATCTCGGACCAGATTAAAGACAGACTCTACGTGCACTGCCTCTAAATATATTTTTTTCTTTCTTTATAAATGAAGTTGACGTCAGGAGTTTGTCCCATACTACATAGTGGGGTGGGGGAGACAAACTGGAGATATAAGGATGGAGTTAAAGGGAAAGAGAGTATAAGAAAAGTTAAAAAAAGACACCAGAATTAACAGGACAGAAAGCTCAGGAAAGGATAGGAGAGTATGGCCAAGTGAAATAGGAATCGATGTGATGGGTGATGTGTCAATGTGAGGGGAGTAATGGATTAAAAGTATAATATATGAATGCACAAAGTATAAGAAATAAAGTGGATCAGCTTGAGGCTCGGTTAGAAATTGGCAAGTATGATGTTGTGGGAATGACAGAGACATGGCTGCAAGAGGGCCAGGGCTGGGAACTGAATATTCAGGGGTATACGTCCTATCGAAAAGACAGACAGGTGGACAGGGTGGGGTAGCTCTGTTGGTAAGGAATGAAATTCAGTCTCTTGCGTGGGGTGATATAGAATAGTAAGATTAAACGAGAACTTACCAGTTTGAAGTTTGATCTGTATTTTATGAGGAGTTACGATGAGGGATTACGTGAAGAACCCGCTCAGTGCGCAGGCGCGGCATACTTCCAAGCAGCGGTGTGGAATCACAGATAGACACAGTTATTTTGAAGTAAACATAGTAAAGATAAGGAGACATCAATTTATTAGTTTGATCCATATAATGAGGGTGGGAGCGGAGGGCACGTAATCCCTCATCGTAACTCCTCATAAAATACAGATCAAACTTCAAACTGGTAAATTCTCGTTTAATCTTACTATTTTACTTCGGAGTCACGTGAGTGACTACGTGAAGATTTCAAAGCTCTGTGATTTCAAACCGTGTAACAGTTTCATTTCACTCACTGCCGAAGTTCTTGAGGGAGGAAGTGTTATCGTAATGAACCAATGAGTCTATTTGTAGAAAAACACAATGGTATTTTTTAAACAATAACAACAAAGAATTAAGTTGCTCCCCTGGGCTTAAATTAAATATTTGCAGTTCGTAAATCTTTACTGCAAATAAACCAGGTTTTGCCAACGGCTTATTATAAAATTTCTGAACGGTCTTTTCCCTACCCACCATCCTGCTGTAGCCAGGATGTGGTGTATAGGCATGTCCATTCTTTAGCCGTCGACATGGATGCTGCCCTGGTGGAATAAAATTTGTACATGTTAGTGTTTATCCCAGCAGTTTCTAGCACCTGCTTGAGCCATCTCGCAATGGTTTAGCTCGTACCCCACCATAAGGTTTTTGTGACTGACCCACAAGGCTTTTCATCTCCCTCGAATATTCTGGTTGTGTCTATGTAGGATAGTAGGTAGGTCATGGCACATAACCGTGGTTCTGGTGGGTAAGCAACGACTGGATTAGGTGTTCCTGGTCTGCTCTGTTTGACCAGTCGCTGGATAACGACAGATCTGGTCTGGAGCTGTGATCATGTTGTCCAGTCGCAATAGGTGTAGTGACTGGACCCTCTGAGCGGATACAAGTGCCATCAACCTAAACGTCTTTAGTGTAGCTTGCTCGAGGCCGGGGGATCTGGCTGGTGGCCATTCCCTGAGATATGTCAGGACCACACTGATATCCCAAATATGGGTATACCTGGGCTTAGGGCTTGATATTGTAAATGCCCTTCATCAGTTTTACCACCAGTGGATGGGATCCCATCGCCTGTTGTCCTGCCGCTGGTTTGAGGTAAGCAGAAAGAGCACTCTGCGCTGTGTTGATGGCACTGTAGCTGATCCCTACATCATGGTGTAGATGGCCAGGAACTCCAGTATGTTGGTGGCTGTAGCTGTTGCGTATGTTGTCCATGTTTCCTGGCAGTACTTCTCCCTTTTTTGATGCTGGTTAAGTACTGCCTCTTGGTGGATGTTCGAAGGGATGCTGACATGGTGGTGATGGTTTGTTTGGACAATCCCAGTTCCAGGTAAGGTCTGTTCAAACTTGCAACCCAGGCGTTTAATTTTCTCATGGCATGGGTGTTTAGCTTACCTGGTAGGTAAGTAGCTGATAGCCAAATATGTCTTTCGACATACCATTGCCAAATCATGTTGACCAATTTGTCGCATGATAATGATTTTATGCCACCCATATGGTTAATATAAGCCATCACCGTAGTATTTATCAATTTGTAACCGAAACATGCAAGTGCTGCATATTAGATACATATGCTTTTAAACCATAAAAGGCGCCCAACATCTCTAGATAGTTATCCCAGATAGCCCTCTAGATAGATCAGTCTGAAGAAGGGTTTCGGCCCGAAACGTCGCCTATTTCCTTCGCTCCATAGATGCTGCTGCACCCGCTGAGTTTCCCCAGCAATTTTGTGTACCTTCTAGATAGTTAATGCCCAGTGTAAGTAGTAATGATGACTCTAGTTTAGTCCATCTACCACTTGTGCTGGATATGGAGTTAGTCGCTCCCCAGCCTTGAGCACTGGCATCTGTTTGAATAACTAAAGTAGGGTTAGTGATAAAGATAGGGCTGAAACTATGCCAAACGTTTTTTGCCCACCACTATAGCTCTGATATTGCTTCAGTGGGTAAGTTCATGACACGATCATAGTGACCTGTATGTCGTTTTATTGCCCATACCTTTGCTCTCTGTAAATTTTTTTGATAGTGCAAAGGTCCGAATTGTGTAGCCGGAAATGCTGCTACCATTTCCCCAATTACTCTTGCTACTTGTCGAATAGTTGGTCGCTCGTTGACCATTAATTTGTTGCATGATTGTGCTAATTCAACCAATTTTGCCTTTGGCAAGGTAACAGTCATATGGACTGAGTTAATTGTGAAGCCCATGTAGTCCATGATAGTGGATGGCTTCAACTTAGATTTATCTGGATGTAGGACGAACCCCAGAGTTTCGAGGAGCTGTTTTGTAGCTGATACTGCTGCCACAGCCAATTCCATCGTTTTCCCTACTATGAGAATATCCTCCAGATATGCCATGACAATATGTTTTTGTTTTCTTAGTATTGCCATGGCTGGGTTCAATATTTTGGTGAATAATCTTGGGCTGAAGTTCGCCCATAGGGCAATGCTTTGTACCATCCAGATAAATTTTAGGTATCTGCGATGATCCTTGTATATGGGTACTAGATAGTAAGCATCTTTAAGATAAATGCTTGCCATGAAGTGTCCTTTGGAATTCAGTTGTTTGGCAGTAACATGTGTCTCCATTTTGAAATGTATATACTTAACAAATTTGTTTAGTGATGTTAAGTCAATGATGATGCGACAGACACCATCTTTTTTGGTTTTAGTGAATATATTCGATACAATTTCCAAAGGTTCATGTTTGGTCTTTTCGATGACCCCCTTTGTGATAAGTCTCACCAGTTCAGCTTGTCCCTCACGTTTCTCTTTGACGGAGGGAGAAATACCCTTTGGGGCCATTGTTGAACTGGTGGCGTTTTTTCTGACATGAATTGTATTTTATATCCTGTAATGTTGTTGAGTATATACTTGTCACTCGTGACCATACCCCATGCTTCTTTAAACAAGTGTAATCTCCCCCCTGTTAATAAAGCACCCTTATTCTCTATATGCTGGTAGGGACCAGACCCACCTACCTCCATGGTTATTGGCGATTTTGTTTCTTCATTTTCCTGAAGATTTTGTTCTGACGTGCTGGCGATGTTGGGGGGAGGCGCATTTTCCAGAGGGTCCGCTGCGGGCCCTGATCTGAAAGATCTTTGGGGATAATGTGCGGACCCCAAGCGTTCACCAGTCCCATATTGCGGACGCCGACTGGTGGATGCCGTGGGGTGCTGCCACTTGGGTATCGGAGGTCTTGGTTTGCTCGTCCCGGGGCCTGCCCTCATTAGGCCGAAGGTTTTTGATGCTTCCTGCATCTCCTTCAGTTTTTATTGAAATCTTTCCCAAATAGCAGCGCGTCCGTCTCCGCAGCTGGGGCTTTACACAAGCCAGCAAATTTGGGATTGAGGGCAGGTCTTATGTTTCCCTCCGGAGATTGTTGATCTCAAATTGTGTGGTACACATTAATGCCAGCACATCCTGCTGGCAGGTATCCATCTCCGTGGTCTCCACGGAACGAGCAAAGGCTGTGATGGCTGACGTCAGGAGCCTTAGGATCCGCTGTAGCTTGAGTTCTTGGGTCTAGATGTGTGACCCACATGCCCCCAGATTTGGCTGTTGACACTTTTTACTTTGAGGGCCTCACCGTTTTCTGGTGCTGTGTTGTTTCAGCACCTCAGCGAGCACCTTTTCCAGTAATGGTTGATGCTGGCCGCCATTCTTGGTTCCAGCGGTGCTCCAGCCCGTGGGGTTGCTACAAGCGGTCCATCACACCCAACAGCTCTTCATGTTCCTGCACCCCTGGCATACTCCCGAATTCGTCCGCCTGCCCCTGTTCCAGACCAGCCCAGCCCTGGTTACCAATGCTAGCCTCCAGTAATGAGGGAGCAGAGGGCAGTGCATGAGGCACTGTGGAGGGGGTGCCTGACCTCCCTCCGCGAGAGCGCTCTTTCTGCGCATCTCGCTGGAGCTGCTCCAATTGCTGTTGGATGCAGCTCAGGCGGCTGTCTCTCCTCCATTTAGGTGGAGACATGTCCCCGTCCGACGAATCGGACGCCACCGGCCGGATGCCTGTTCGGATGGCTAGACATCCAGCCCACAGTTCAGGCACTAGCGGGACTGGGCTCGGCGCGGTGATGGGGATAGCGGGGCGACCGGTAATTGTTCCTACCGCCTGTTGCTGCCCCCCCTGCAATGGAACGCTCCTCCGCTGGAGTCGAGCGGGGGACAGGTTCTTCTGGAGCTTTTGCCTTGTAGATGCGAGAGCGCCCCTCAAGCAGCGCGTCTCGCAGGCAACTGCTCCGTGAGCCGCTCCAGCGGCTCAGGCGGCTCTCTCTCCCCCCGTGCGGGTGGAGAGACGTCCCGTCCGACATCGGGAACACCTGCCGGATGCCTCTCGAGTGGCTATGCGTCCAGCCCACTGCTTCAGGTACTAGCGGGCTGGCCTCGGCACGGTGTCGGGGAATTACGGAACACCGGGTAACGCTCCTACCGCCTGTTGCTTCCCCCCTCCCCAACGGGAAAACGGGGGACAGTTTTGTTCCAGAGCCTTTTTCTCTGCCTGTAAAAAACACAAGCAGAAAAAGGCTCACCTGTAAAAGAAAACCCGACCTCAGGGTACTCACCTGACGGTCCGGTTCATGCTGTAACGGGACAGCCTAACTCCCGTGGCAGCCGCTGTTGCACTGCTGGCGTAATGCCGCGCCTGCGCACTGAGCGGGTTCTTCACGTAGTCACTCACGTGACTCCGAAGTAAAATCAGGAGATGTAAAGTCAGTATGGATAGAACTGAGGAATTGTAAGGAATTTATTAAAAATACCCTGATGGGAGTTATCTACAGCCCCCCAAAAGTAGCCTGGATATAGGATGCAAGTTGAATCAAGAGTTAAAATTGGCATGTCGCAAAGGTAATTCTATGGTTGTTATGGGAAATTTCAACATGCAGGTAGACTGGGAAAATCAGTTTGGTGCTGGACCCCAAGAAAGGGAGTTTGTGGAGTGCCTCCGTGATGGATTCTTAGAGCGGCTTGTACTGGAGTCTAACAGGAAAAAGGCAATTCTGGATTTAGTGTTGTGTAATGAACCAGATTTGGTAAGGGAGCTCGAGGTAAAGGAGCCATTAGGAGATAGTGACCATAATATGATGTTTTAATCTATAATTTGAGAGGGAGAAGGGAAATCAGAAGTGTCAGTATTACAGTTGAACAAAGGGGACTATGGAGCCACGAGGGAGGAGCTGGTCAAAGTTGACTGGAAAGATACCCTAGCAGGGATGACAGTGGAACAACAATGGCAGGTATTTCTGGGAATAATACAGAAGGTGCAGGATCAGTTCATTCCAAAGAGGAAGAAAGATTCCAAGGGGAGTAAGGGGTGACCGTGGCTGACAAGAGAAGTCAAGGACAGTATAAAAAGAGGAAATAATTAGTTAAGACCAAAGTTGGACCCTTGATTATTATGGGGAGCAAAGAAATGGCTTACAGGTCATTTGGATCCGTCTTCACTAAGGAGGACACAAACAATCTCACTGATGTACTAGTGACCAGAGGATCTAGGGTGACTGAAGAACTGAACACATTTTACATTAAGCAGGAAATGGTGTTGGGTAGACTGATGGGACTGAAGAAGAGATGGTTGATAAATCCCCATGGCCTGATGGTCTGCATCCCAGAATACTTAAGAAAGTGGCTATAGAAATCGTGGACGCAATGGTGATCATTTTCCAATTCAAGATCAGTTCCTGTGGATTGGAGGGTAGCTAATGTTATCCCACTTTTTATGAAAGGCGGGAGAGAGACCAGTTAGCCTGATATCGGTGGAGGGGAAGATGCCGGAGTCAATTATAAAAGATGAAATAGCGGCACATTTGGATAGCAGTAACAGGATTGGTCCGAGTCAGCAAGGATTTACGATGGGGAGATCATGCTTGACTAATCCTCTGGAATTTTTTGAGGATGGACCTAGGAAAATGGACAAGGGAGAGCCTGTGGATGTAGTGTACCTGGATTTTCCGAAAGCATTTGATAAGAACCCACATAGGAAATTAGTGGGCAAAATTAGAGCACATGGTATTGGGGGTAGGGTACTGACATGGATAGAAAATTGGTTGGCAGACCAATTAACTGGTCCCTTTCAGAATGGCAGGCAGTGACTAGTGGGGTACCGCAAGGCTCGGTGCTGGGACCATAGCAATTAACAATATACATCAATGATCTAGATGAAGGGTTTAAAAGTAACATTAGCAAATTTGCAGATGACACAAAGATGGGTGGCAGTGTGAAGTGTGAGGAGGATGGTATGAGGATGCAGGGTGACTTGGACAGGTTGGGTGAATGGGCAGATGCATGGCAGATGCAGTTTAATGTGGATAAATGTGGGGTTATCCACTTTGGTGGCAAAAATAGGAAGGCAGATTATAATCTGAATGGTGTCAAGTTGGGAAAAAGGGAAGTACAAAGAGATCTGGGGGTCCTTGTTCATCAGTTACTGAAAGTAAGCATGCAGGTACAGCAGGCAGTGAAGAAAGCAAATGGCATGTTGGCCTTCAAAACAAGAGGAGTTGAGTATGAGAGCAAAGAGGTCCTTCTGCAGTTGTACAAGCCCCTGGTGATACCACACCTGGAGTATTGTGAGCAGTTTTGCTCTCCAAATTTGAGAAAGGACATTCTTGCTATTGAGGGAGTGCAGCATAGGTTCACCAGGTTAATTCCCGGGATGGGTGGACTGTCATATGTTGATAGAATGGAGCGGTTGGGCTTGTATACTCTGGAATTTAGAAAGATGAGAGGGGATCTTATTGAAACATATAAGATTATTAAGGGATTGGACACGCTCGAGACAGGAAACATGTTCCTGATGTTAGGGAAATCCAGAACTAGGGGCCACAGTTTAAAAATAAGGTTTAGACCATTTAGAACGGAGATGAGGAAACACTTTTTCACCCAGAGAGTTGTGAATCTGTGGAATTCTCTGCCTCAGAAGGTAGTGGAGGCCAATTCTCTGGATGCTTTCAAGAGAGAGTTCTTAAAAATAGTGGTCAGGGGATATGGTGAGAAGGCAGTGAGGGGCGGTGCTGGCTCGAAGGGCCAAATGGCCTACTCCTGCACCTATTTTCTATTGTCTATCAAGATAAGAACACATAATGCAAGTTTATACTGGACCGGAAGAATGTAAACACAAAGAACTGCAGATACTAGTTAATACATAAAAGGACATAAAGTGCAGAAGTAACGCACCAGGTCAGGCAGCATCACTGGAGAACATGGATAGGTGACATTTCCGGTCGGGACCCTTCCTCAGACTGATTTTTCTAGCTGACGTAAAAATGCTGCATCAATGTCACATGTGAAAGACTAACTTCAAAACACACTAGACACAAAACGTTACCTATCCAGGTTCTCCAGAGATGCTTCCTGACCCACTGAGTTACTCCAGCAATTTTTGTCCTTTTCTGAAAGTGGAGAATATAGCCACAATGTGAAAGAATCCTATATTGGCAGATCTTAAGTTAAATAAGGTTAATTGACTTTTATTCTCACTAAAAACTCTCAATGGATGCGAGAGTATCAGCGGTCTATTGCATTCACTGTGTAATAGTCCTTTCCTTTGAAGACAATGAAACTTAAGTATTGTAGTTGAGTACAAAGGGCACCTGATAGTTTAGCATTCATTTACCGTTGACAATCAAAATCAATTTCCACCCTATATTTGGTCTGCACATGAGTGGGAGTTGACATAAGGTCAATATTACATGTAGGACCTCACAAGCGGTGTGCCGGATTATCCGTTTCCTTAACCGATGACAGTAACGTATGATTAAAGAACCATAAAGAATAAAACATGGAAGAAGATTAATTAGACCTGGATGGACAGGAAGCAAAATATAGAATGAGATTGCAAGTGTGAAAGGCGACGAGAGAAAAATACAAATGGATTAAAGTGGAACTATTCAAGTAGGCAAGTAGATCAACTGAGGAGTTAGTTATATTCAGGAATTGTTACATCCATTCCTGAGAGGTTAATGAATAAACAGCGGATAAAGTGCAAAACATACAAACGTCCTTCACCTCATAAATATCAAGTCTGAAGAAGGGTCCCAATCGGAAACATCACCTATCAACCTTCTCCAGTGATGCTGCCTCACCCACTGAGTTACTCCAGCATTTTGTGTCTACCAAGTTATGTCGTTGTGCAAAGTCTATAATGACATGTAAAGATCGAAAATGTACAGAAGAAGACTATTGTGTCGTGTAACGAACTATCCAACCTAATCTTATCTTCCCACTCCAAGTCTTTAGCCCTACAGTTGACAGACCTTCCAAGAACATTTGAACCCCATCTTTTCCTCTCTATCTCCCAATCCTTTGACCAATTACATTAAATACAGATCCATGGGTTTTTGACCATTCTATTCAGGGAAATTAAAATCCTTCCTATCTGTTTCTCGGCCCTCCGAATTCACTCACCGCAATTAACTTTCCCAAAGGCCTCCTCTATCAAAGAAAACATCCACATCTGCAAAATCTCCAATTTTTCCTTACACCTTCAATTATATAACCCTGGCAACATCCTTGTTAATTTCCACTCTACCCTTCATAGCCATCACCTCTTCTGTAAGGTTCTTCAGCTAGTATCTAACTGGTGTTCTATATAATTCTAACATAATCCTCTTGCTCTTAAATGTTTAGACTCTGCTAAGGAAAACCATCCATATGTGGGGCGTATCACTGATGGGGATGAGTCAGAGTACAGAAGAGAGATCGAGCAACTGTCCATATGGTGCCAGCGCAATAACCTGGCCCTCAACACCAGCAAAACCAAGGAACTGATTGTGGACTTTGGAAGGAGTAGGAGGGGGACCCACAGCCCCATTTATATCAACGGGTCGATGGTTGAAAGGGTCAAGAGCTTCAAATTCCTGGGCGTGCACATCTCTGAAGATCTTTCCTGGTCCGAGAACACTAATGCAATCATCAAAAAAGCACATCAGCGCCTCTACTTTCTGAGAAGATTACGGAGAGTCGGATTGTCAAGGAAGACTCTCTCTAACTTCTACAGGTGCACAGTCGAGAGCATGCTGACCGGTTGCATCGTGGCTTGGTTTGGCAATTTGAGTGCCCTGGAGAGGAAAAGACTACAAAAAGTAGTAAACACTGCCCAGTCCATCATCGGCTCTGACCTCCCTTCCATCGAGTGGATTTATCGCAGTCGCTGCCTCAAAAAGGCTGGCAGTATCATCAAAGACCCACACCATCCTGGCCACACACTCATCTCCCTGCTACCTTCAGGTAGAAGGTACAGGAGCCTGAAGACTGCAACAACCAGGTTCAGGAACAGTTACTTCCCCTCAGCTATCAGGCTATTAAACCTGGCTCGGACAAAACTCTGATTATTACCAACCACTTTCTGTTATTTGCACTATCAGTTTATTTATTCATGTGTGTATATATTTATATCATGGTATATGGACACATTTATCTGTTTTGTAGTAAATGCCTACTATTTTCTGTGTGCTTAAGCAAAGCAAGAATTTCATTGTCCTATACAGGGACACATGACAATAAACTCACTTGAACTTGAACTTGATATGCTTTGTTGTGCTCCTCATTGATCTGTTCAGATACTTCCAGGGATCATTGGACATGTTCTCCCTTTTCCTCTCATTCCCCTGCCTTGTTATACCGCTCCAAGCATTTTATCTTTGTCAGCTGTAAATACCCTTGATAAATGTTCATACTAAGCAGACCATCTATATCTTCCGGCCGTCTAAAGCTTTTCTCTTCTTAACTACACAGCCAATTTCTGCATCATCTGTAAACTCTTCCCTATTTTTAACTCTAAATTATTTATGCCACAAAAAGCTAGCGACTAAGAACTGAGCCCTGTGGAGTCTCTTTGGGAACATCTTTTCACAAGTTCATCTACCATAATAATTGGTAACTGTAAATGCCTATGGCAGGGAATAATTCATATTAACACAAGAGATCTAAAAGTTTCAGTATCACCAAAAAATTCAATGAGCAACCTTATTATGAACACACTTTTTTATTGGTTTTAATGAGATTAAAAGCAAATTTGTGAGAATCAGACAAATCTCTAAAATGCTTCAAATTACTAGCTTTTAAAAAAGATTAACAAAGCTAGCTATTAATAATACAATGCCCTTCAGGCAATAGATCAGATTTAAACCTCTTACCTTTCCGGATCAAATGTATTTTTTTCAAAAAAAGACCAATAGAACACAATAATGTTATTTAAAAAGCCTAGAAATGACAGTGAAGTGTTTGGGGGAGTACTCAAGATGCAAAAGGTGCCACGTAAATGCAAGACTTTTAGAGATAGAGTGTGGAAACAGGTGCTTCGGCCCACAGAGTGCGCCGACCACCACTACCCTACACACTAGCCACAATTTTCAGAAGCTAATTAACCTACAGAGTTGTACATCTTTGGAGTGTGGGAGGAAACAGGAGCACCTCGAGAAAACCCATGCGGTCGGTCACAGGGAGAATATACAAATTCCGTACAGTCAGGATCGAACACGGGTCACTGGCCCTGTAAAGGGACTGTCCCACTTTCACGACCTAATTCATGACCTTTTTTACTCGTGGACATTTTTCATCAGGCTAGAAAAAGGCCCCGACCTACCTGATGCCACAAGTGCCTACGACTAGCATCACAACCTACCCATGACCTACCTACAACCTACCTATGACCTCCTACGATCTTGTGACGACCATGCTGCGAGTATGAGTCAAGGGCAAACTCGACAGAGGTCGTGAATTAGGTCGTGAAAGTGGGACAGGCCCTTAAGACAGTAACTCTACTCCTATGTCTGTGCCCTCAGGCTTATTTTTATTTCACAGAGATATCTTTGTCTTTTTTATAAACCCCCCCACCCCCACCCCCCATACACGCACACCCTTATAACTCTTACCTGGATGAGAATGATCCCAGGAATGATGAGCATTTGAAGGCACTGGGCCTGTATTTGCTGGAGTTTAAAAGGATGAGTGGGAGGGGGGGGGGGGGGGGGGGGTGAGGGGGGGGGGGGGGGGGGTGAGGGGGGCGGGACCTCATTGAAACTTACCGAATAGTAAAAGGCCTGGAAAGAGCAAATGTGGAGAGGATGTTTCTACTAGTGGGAGAGTCTAAGACCAGAGCCTCAGAATAAAAGGATGTACCTTTAGAAAGGAGATGAGGAGGAATTTATTTAGTCAGAGGGTGGTGAATCTGTGGAATTCATTGCCACATACGACTGTGGAGGCCAAGTCAATGGATATTTTTACGGCGGAGATTGACAGGTTCTTGATTAGTAAGGGTATCAGGGGTTATGGGGAGAAGGCAGGAGAATGGGGCAGAGAAGGAAAGATAGATCAGTCATGATCGAATGGTGGAGTAGATTTGATGGGCTGAATGGCCTAATTTTGCTCCTAGATCTTATGAACATGACTGAGAGACTCAAGTTCTCTGCAATTGGCAACCAACTGCAGAATAATTCAGTAAATCATGAAAGCCCAAGTTACACATCTAAGAAGTTCGAGGTAATCAATGCTTCAGTCCACTTCTCAAAACCGTTTGCTCTAACTGTTAATCAATGGCATTACTTTAGGATCTTCTTATCTGATCACCATTCAGATACCTTTGAATGTCCCTTGAGCTGAAGTGCAGTGAACGGCCCCATTTTCTCATAATTTCTTTAGCTCTGAAAGGAATCTAGCCACACTGAAAGGTAGGCAATTCTTGACGCTGGCTAAGATGCTTGTCAATGCAAGTGATGGGTTGAACCAATTGACACTGTGAGCTCACTATTGTCCTGAGCCTTATCTATAACTGCACGGAGAATATGTTAGCCAGTTAGACAGGAGTTTATTTAAACCCACTTCCTTTGAGAAAATCTTTGAGTTATTTCAGATGTTAACTCCTTATGTACTAATTTAGCAGTAAGGAATGTGCCGACCAGTGATCACCCCGTACACTAATACTATCCTACACATTAGGGAAAATGTACAAATGTTCCTAATGCCAGGATTTCATTTTGAGGCAGATATGATTGTAGCATTTAAGAGGCTTTTAGACTTTGCAGATACAGCGGAGAAACAATCCTTTCCGTGCCAACCAGCAATCACCCCGTACACAAGCACTATCCTACACACTAGGGACAATTTACAATTCTTACTGAAGCCAATTAACCTACAAACCTGTATGTCTTTGGAGTGTGGGAGTAAACCAGAGCAACCAGAGAAAACCCACACGGTCCACAGGTATTTCACTGGTTGTAAAGCTGGCTTGACAAAAAAGCACAACATAAATGCATTTCTTCCTATCTTTAATTTCTTCCGATCATAAGATAAACATTCCAATCTGCAAACTTCATGCTCTGGCGGCAATTAATCTTTCATCTAATTTACAATATCTTACATGAAATTAAGTGCTGATGGGAACACATTCAATATAGTTGCACCTTGAGCACACAGTAATATACGCTCTCTAATAGTTTATGCATTATCATCCTATAAAATTTCACATCATCCAGTTACCCTATAAGAGGGTAAGTTACCAGCGCTAACTTAAAAATTGTTCCTGTTCAACTAGCCATCACAGTTGGTGGCACAGTGAAGCAGCGGTAGGGCTGCTGACTCATAGCACCAGAGACCTGGGTTCATTCTTGACCTCGCAAGCTGTCTGTGTGGAGTTTGCACATTCTGCCTCTGTCACACAGGTTTCCTCCGGGTGCTTCGGTTTCCTTTCACACCCCAAAGATGTGCGGGTTTGTAGGCTAATTGGCCTCTGTTAAACAACACTCACCTTATGTGCAGGGAGTGGATGAAAATGTGGGATAACATGGAGCTAGTTTGAATGATTGATAATTGGCCGGCATGGACATAGTGGGCTAAAGTGCCGCTTCCATGCTGTATCTCTGAACTAAACTGTGAAGATGAAAATAAAAGTGACTTCTACAAATTGAGTATCAAAAGATATTTGGAGTTCTGCATGCTGTTCTAGTGTGCCCAATACATGAAGGGTGTGGAGGCTTTGCAATGGGTGCAGAGGAGGTTTACTAGAATGATGGCTGGTTTAGGGGGTATTAGCTTCAGAGAGAGGTTGGACAGAATTGGATTGTTTTCTCTTGAATGCGGAGGTTGAGAAGAGACCTGATCAGATATATCAAATTATGAGAGGCATAGATAGGGCTGACAGTCACACCTTTTTTCTAGGATGGAAATATCTAATACCAGAGAGCATTCTTTAAGGTGAGAGGGGCAAAGTTTAAAGGAGATGTGCTGGACAATGTTGCAGAGGGTGGTGAGTGCCTGAATTGTGTTGCCAGTGGGTGGCGGTTGAGGCATATATGTTAGTGGCATTTAGAAGACTTTTGGATAGGCACATGGATTTGCAAGAATGGGGGAATATTGGTTATGGCAGAGGAGATTAGTTTAACTTTGCATCTTATTCAGCATGGACTTTGTGGGCCGAAGGACCTCTACCTGTGCTATACTGTTCAACCGTATGTTCGACTAAATCTTCCAATGCAGTGCCTTTATAGGAGCCTTTTCAATAACTACAAATGCTCAGCAGAGTATGCTTCATAAAGCACAATTTAAATTAATGAAAAATGATCAACCCTTCACATGTATGGCCTGTATCCAATTAATGTTACTTAAAAATAATATTTTTAATTTATTATATTGTTTACAGAATACAATGATTACATATGTTGTGCTGCTGCAAGCAAGAATGTCACTGTTCTGTTTGGGACATATGACAATAAAACACTCTTGACTCCAAAGACCAGCTAATTATGATTATTAACAGGCTGTAGAAATGGTGGTCGCTGCAGAGATGAAGCTAACGCGATGGGGATTCTGCCAGGATTCATTGCAGGCTGTTGCCATCAAGCTACCGTTGCCTAAGAAGGACTTTAGGATTCTATTTTCATTCAATGATCTATTTTCATTCTGATTTCGCTACCAAAAGACGCTTGTGGCATAACATTTCTAATTTACACAATTACAGTATAGGCAGAAATATCAGGCTGTTAGTTGGAAGTAACAGTCCTTATTAGAATTGTAAATGCTGGGAGATAAATCGCTCCATGTTTAAACTAATCGGTATGCAAAACCACGGGGGCAGGTCATTACATAATTTTAAAGAAACCTGAACAGTTTTATTTTATAATTTATTAGCAAACCCTCTGTAGTATTTTCTCTCAGATGCTCTGGAATCTGGAGTGTTCTATTGAATATTTACACTGTTCCCATGGCAAATGCATTGCTGTAACATGAACTGACACATGGATAAAACACACAACTATCTGGCACTAAAACATAAGGACTCTCACGGGTGTGATGGCCAAACCTCCCTACGCTTTGCATCTGGGAAACCTTTATTTCCTAGATGCAAACATCAGCTGGAAGAAGAAGTACTATAATTAAAAATGTCCACCTGTTTATGTTGCCTAGGAATGTCTATGAACATTCTATATCATTCACAACATAAGGTCAAAGTAAACCGTTTATGTGGGTACAGTGCAGCACCAGAACAGGCCCTTTGGCCCACAATACCTTAATGTATAGCAAACCGTAAGGACAAAATATTATTTATTTAAAGAAAAGCCGGAAACTTGAATCAATTTGTACTTCAAAAAAAAAAGCATATTTCTATTTCAGTTACAATCCATATTCATACATTCCCTGCATATCCATGTGTCTATCCAAAAGCCGATCCAATATTTTGGGGATCTTGTTTAGAAAAACTCACAGTGGTGCAGCGGTAGAGTTGCTGCCTTACAGCGCCAGAGACCGGGGTTCGATCCTGAGTACGGGAGCTGTCTGTACGAAGTTTGTACGTTGTGACCGCGTGGGTGTTCTGTGGGTGTTCCTGTTTCCTGCCACATTCCAAAGACGTACAGATTTGTCTGTGAATTGGCTTCAGTAAAAATTGTAAATAGTCCCTAGTGTGTATGATAGTGCTAGTGTACAAGGTGATCGTTGGTCAGTGCAGACTCCGTGGGCTGAAGGACCTGTTCCCGTGCTGTATCTCTAAACTCTCTGAAATGCTACTCGTATCTGCCTCAAATTTGAATCCTGGCAGCTCATCCCAGGCTCAGTTATCTTTTTTAAACTTTGCCCCTTTCACCTTAAGGCTATGATATCCAGCTTTAGCCCTCCATTGCATCGTTCAAATTCACCATAGGCTCTTAGTGATAGTGATAGTGATGAGAATAAAGCTGGTATGATTAATATGTTTACAGATGAACATGTAGATTGTGGAGAAGGTTTGTGGTGAAGGGGTGGTTTTCTGAGTCAAAGTCTGTAGTAAAGTGGTGTACCTCAGATATCAGTGTTAGGGCCTTGATGTTGGTAATACATAAATGACTGATGAGAATAAAGCTGGTATGATTAATATGTATACAGAGAACATGTAGATTGTGGAAAAGGTTGGCCAAGGATAAAGCTGGACATAGATTAGTGGACAGAGCACTGCAGATGGAAATTAACCCAGACAAGTGCTAGATGCTGCCTGACCCACTGAGTTACCCCAGCACTTTGTACATATCCATGTTCTCCAGAGATGCTGTCTGACCCGCTAAGTTATTCCAGCACTTTGTACTTATCCATATTCACCAGAGATGCTGTTTGAACCACTGAGTTACTCCAGCACTTTGTACTTAGCCATGTTCCCCAGAGATGCTGCGAGACCCCCTGCGACACTCCAGCACTTTGTACTTATCCATGTTCTCCAAAGATGCTGCATGACCCACTGAGTTGTTCCAGCACTTTGTGTCTTTTTTATTTTCCAACAATAATGTCTCTGAAAAATCTTCTACATTCATTAGCAGGACTGGTGAACCTATGTCAGTGTCACTCAGCATCAAGCCTCTGTCCAGAGTCAGTCAGACACCACACACCAAAAGCAAAAACAATAACAAAGAGAGACACAAAGTGCTGGAGTAACTTAGCGGGTCAGACAGCATCGCTGAAAGAGTCTGAAAAAGGGTCCTGAAACATCACCTATCCATTTCCAGCAGAGATGCTGCCTGACCTACTCAGTTACAATAGCAGTTGTGTCTATCTTTGGTATAAACCAGCATCTGCAGTTTCTTTTTATTCCAAAAACAAAGACCCTACTTTGAGGATTTTCTTGGCCAGAGACGTCCAAGAGGATAATGGTAAATTTTGAACCATATTCTGGAAGTCTCCTCGCAAAGAATGGAACATCGCTGCCAGACTGAGAATGGAATAGAAATGTTCAGGATGCCTCTGCCACAAGAGAACTTGGAAACCAAGTACAAAGAGTGAAAGGTTGACAACCCAAATGCTCCTCTGCCCATCTTGTCAACACCACTTGCTGACCCACGGCTGAATCAGCAGATATTGTATGTCAGTTGATCTCAGAATCCACACAGCTGAAATGGCAGCAAGCCATTCTCGATGCTGAGAGTCATAGAGTGATACAGTGTGGAAACAAGCCCATCAGCCCAACTTGCCCACACCGGCCAACAATATTCCAGAGACACTAGTACCACCTGCCTGCATTCGGTCCATATCCCTCCAAACCTGTCCTATCCATGTAGTCAATAGCCGAAGATAGAGAACCATTTACCTGGGATCTAAGTCAGCAGAACAAAATATACAGTACGTGTAGGAAATAGCTGCAGATGCTGGTTTAAATCGAAGGTAGACACAAAAAGCTTGAATAACTCAGCGGGACAATTCAGAAGGGTCTCGACGCGAAACGTCACCCATTCCTTCTCTCCTGAGATGCTGCCTGTCCTGCTGAGTTACTCCAGCTTTTTGTGCCCACCTTCAAAATATACAGTACTATGTATGAGAGCATAATACCATCTGTAGCCACGATACAATTCAAGCTTGCCAAATGCTCAATTATAGTTTTCGTTGGATCCTGTTTTCAATGCTAATTAGCCCTCCCTTCTTTATCAAGTGCAAGACCATCTTTTTAATACATCTTAACAGATGCCACTCTATTTCTAGTTCAATGAGTGCTAACTGTTAAGATCGCCTCACTTGTCAAGATTTAATAGGAAACTGAGGGGCAATGTTTTCACTCAGACTGTGGTGGGTATATGGAATGATCAGTCAGGGGAGGTAGTTGATCCAGGTACCATAACGTCATTTAGACTATAGACGTTTGAGATACCGCCCACCGAGTCCCCGCCGACCAGCTATCACACCGTACACCAGCACTATCGTACACACTAGGGACAATTTACAATTTACAGAAGCAAGCCGTGCTGCCCCTTGTGTGTCCAAACGTTCAGGGATGATCTGGAGTACAAGCAATGATCGTGACTGGGTGTCAGGTGCACCAACATAAATAATGACAAGATGTCAGGGATGGTGATACAGAGCGGGTCTAGTAGTCACACAAGCTAATGATGGCTGAGAACAGAGAGCAGCCATGTGAACATGAAGTGTGATTGGAAGCACCCGATTCAATTTCATGATAGCATCTCAAAATAATTGCTTGCACAGTCTATCTGGGGCTAAATAGAAATTAGATTGCACGGAACCAAAGAAAACATCGCCTTATGATTCTATTTCCAGGCTCCAATGCAGTGACATTTTGCAATAAAATTTTACGTTTCTCTCACATACTCGAGAAACCTTTGAGGCTAACCTGTGTTAATGGTCTGAGATTTGCAGAAAGCAATTCAATGATGATGCGGCCCAGAGGTACAGCGGTAGAATCAGGCCATTCGACCCATCAAGTCAGCTCTGTCACACAATCATGGCTGGGGAGCCAGGGTGGCGTAGCGGTAGAGTTGCTGCCTTACATCACCAGAGACCCGGGTTCGACCCTGACTATGGGTGCTGTCTGTACGGAGTTTGTACGTTTTCCGCTTGACTCTGTTTGTTTCCTCCGGGTGCTGCCGTTTCCTCCCACAACCCAAAGATATGCAGGTTTGTAGGTTAATTGGTTTCTGTAAATTATCCCTAGTGTGTAGGATAGAACTAGTACACAGGTGATCATTATTCGGCATGGACTCAGTTGACTGAAGCCCCTGTTTCCATGCTGTACCTCTAAACTCAAGTAAAGTTGGGTTAGGTTTATGTAGATACAAGGAACTGCAGATGCTGGTTAATACAGAAAAGTGCTGAAGTACCTCAGCGGGTCAGGCAGCATCTCTGGAGAACATGGATACGCAACGTTTCAGGTCGAGACCCTTCTTCAGCGTCAAGATTTCACATTCTTGTATGATTCCAACCCTGTAAGTTGAACTTTCTATATTCAGTACCGGGTTATTGGAGTTCCACAGTCTTGGATAAATTCATCCAATGACAGGAACAGGCCAGAGCAAAATGTCACTGCCCAAGACCATTTAAATAAACTTACAATGAAAATTTGCAAAAATAAACAACCGTTTAAATGATTATGTAGCTTTGCAGTCATGATTTAGTTTAGTTTAGTTTAGAGATACTGCGTGGAAACAGGCCCTTCGCCCCATCGAGTCCCTGACGACCAGCAATCCCCGTACACTAGCACTATCCTACACACTAGGGACAATTTACAATTTTGCCAATGCTAAATTAACCTACAAACCTGTACGTCTTTAGAGTGTGGGAGGAAACCGGAGCACCCTGAAAAAAACCCTTTACAGTAACGGGGAGAACGTAAAAACTCCGTGCATACAGCACCCGTAGTCAGGATTGAACCGGGTCTCTGGTGTTGTAAGGCAGCAACTCTACCGCTGTTCCACCCTGCCGCCCCTGTAAGACCACCATACCTGGTACATGACTTTGCTTCACTACTGGGCACTCCTGTAAAAGGCTTGGTAGAGCTGTTCCTCCATAAATGACTCTCAGGATGGGGCCTAGACCTACAGTCACCAACAGAGCATTCATAGGGAAGAAATCACAACAATTTTCATCGTGTGTTACACATTAAATGCTCACCCAGGCAGTGTTCACCCAGTAGCGGGCATGGGCAAGGTTTCCGCTAATTACGCACAAAGCAAACTGAGTTGTTGGAATTAGACACAATCATACATTTTATCATTGCACAATGTGATGGGATTTCTCTGCCTAGGAATTATACAGCATGATCCTCATCTCCTGACTCCCCAAAGCCTTTCCACCATCTCGCCAAGTAAGATAAAGTTTGAGATGATGTCTTGGGTCAGGGCCCTTCCTCAAACTGAAGAATAGACCCGACCTGAAGGATCCTGACCTGACACGTCACCTATCAATCCTCTAGAGATGCTGCCTGAACCAATGAGTTCCTCCAGCATTTCGTATTTGTTTGTAAAGCAACACCATGAGTATAGAAGTTGGGAAGTCATGTTATAGTTGTACAAGACATTGGCGAGGCCTCATTGGTGACCAATGTTCTCCAGAGATGCTACCTGACCTGCTGAGTTACTCATGTATTTTGTATCTGTTTTTGACCCTATGCATTATGTTGGATAAGGATTCTATTTAATTATATTTGGATTCTAATAAGATATCGCGGGCTGTTACTTTAAGACAGCTAACTCTGATGAATTTCATGTTTTTCCTCACTTTTATTAAATATTCCAAATTCAGTTTCAAAGGAAATACAAATTGCCCTATATCATTATATTCAGCATGAACTCTGCATACAGAATATCATCTTTTGAATGAAATGAAGCTATGCCCACACAAGCATAACATTTAAATAATAAATTAAGTTCAGTTTCTATATTTGAGTGTTAAAAAATCACCATTATTATTTAGAGTCATAAGGTCATACAGCTGTGTGTGGCAAGTTCTTTGTTTACACTGAGAGTGGTGGGTGCCTGGGACATGCTGCCAGGGGTGGTGATGGAAGCAGAAATGAAGTGGCATTCAAGAGGCTTTGAGATAGGAAGATGGATATGCAAGGAATGGAATGATATGGATCATGTGCAGGTAGATGAGATTAGTTTATCTTGGCATCATATTGGACACAGACATCATGGGGGGAAGGGCCTGTCCCAATGCTGTACTGTTCTATGTTTAGGAACACTGAACAGCTGTGGTCATCTAACGCAACATTAGAAGATGTACATTTTTGCTCTGTGGCTCCAGGTGATGAGGAGAGGGGTGGAGAAAAAATAGAAATGGGCGGCAAAGTATCGCAGTGGTAGAGTTACTGCCTTACAGCGCCAGAGACCCTGGTCCGATCCTGACTACAGGTGCTGTCTGTACAGAGTTCAGACATTCTCCCTGTGATTGCGGGGATTTTCTCCAGGTGCTCTATTTTCCTCCAAAGACTAGAGGTAAAGATTGTAAATTGTTCCGAGTGTGTAGGATAGTGCTAGTGTACAGGGTCGGCGCAGGGTTGGTGGGCCGAAGGGCCTGTTTCCACACTGTATCTCAAAAGTAAAGTCTAAAGTAAATTATTTCCTGCAACTTACTCCTCCTGACAGATGTTTTGCAGCTACTTCTGGTAAATTGTACAAACTAATGTCAGGTGTTAATAATGTCAGGTCTGCTTAGGATGCTATTATGCATTCTTGTGATCACAAAAAAGTACAAACATGAATGTATATCGGGGACTCTCTGTACCTGCCGAACGAGAGCTTTGTCTTCAGCTGTCTCTGAGGACTGGGAATGACTTCAACTATACCCTCGCAAAGAGTTGATTCATCAAGAGAATTGTAAAATAAAATATGTAACAAAAGATACATCAATAACATGATGAAAGTAACGTATGTAACGTCATTAGTCTGGCCCCGTAACTGGACTCTAATTTCACAAAACAGCTCTTCTCTGCCATGGCTGTACTGAGGTGGAATTTATGGAGAAACAACAGCTATGTGGCACAGTGGTGCAGTGGGACAGCTGCTACTTTACAGCGCCAGAGACCCGGGTTCGAACCTGATTACGAGTGCAGTATGTACGTAAGTTTGTAAGCAGTTTGTAAGTTTTCCCCATGACTGCTTGGGTTGTCTCCGGGTGCTCCGATTTCCTTCCACACCCCAAAGACATACAGGTATGTAGATTAAATGGCTTCTGTAAATTGTTGCTAGTGTGTAGGATAGAATTAGTGTACGGGTATTGATAGTCGGCATGGACTCGCTGGGCCGAAGGGCGTTTCCATGCTGTATCTCTAAACTAAACAAAACAGCTCTTGAGTACTGCAAAAAAAAAAAAACATAGGCCAGTAACTGTTGAAAACCTTCCTGTTTTATCTGGAATGCCAGAGTTTGAGAAGAGCTGGATGTTTTCAAGAGAGAGTTAGATTTAGCTCTTAGGGCTAAAGGAATTAAGGGATATAGGGAAAGAGCAGGAACGGGGTACTGATTTTAGATGATCAGCCATGATCATATTGAATGGTGGTGCTGGGTCAATGGGCTGAATGGCCTACTCCTGCACCTATTTTGCTATGTTTCTATGACAAGATCTAATAGACGTATATAAAATGAGGCACAGATAGGCTAAACAGTCAGAATCAACTACCTCCTCCAGCAGCCCGTTCCACACATCCATCACCCTTTGTGTAAAAGTGATACCTCTTAGATTCCTATAAAATCTTTCCCACTTCACCTTAAACCTGTGCCCTCTGGTTCTTGATTCCCCTGCTCTGGGCAAGAGACTCTGTGTGTCTACGCGATCTATTCCTCTCATGCTTTTATACACCTCTATACGATCAGCCCTCAACCTCCTGCGTTTCAGGGAATAGTCCTACCCCACTCAACCTCTCCCTATAGCTCAGGCCCTCGAGTCCTGGCAACATCCTGGGAAACCTTCTCTGCACCCTTTCCAACTTAACAACATTGTTCCTGTAACATGGTGCCCAGAACTGAACACAATACTCTAAATGTGTTTCATAAAAGTTATTCTTCATTTGTAATTGCCATATCAGCCTTTAAAACATCTTCCCAGTAATGAAATGTAATGCCAAGGCTAATGGAGTTGTGTTTTACACAGTTGCTGCTCAACTGTTTTCCACATCTGTTAAAGTCAACCAAGACATACTTGTGAAATCTTCCTTGCTCCCCATCCACACTGCCATCTTCATTAACCACATTTATTGTGGGTTAAGCCATTTGCTTTGCCATCATCCTAAAGTATCCATAGAAAATAAATGGAATTTGATCACCATCGATTTTAAAACACGTTGGAAATGTTTTCAAAGCACAAGTAATATTTAAAGAATGACATAATCTCTGACCTGCGAAATTAACCCAGAGGCAAGTTTCTTTTTTTTAACAGGGTTAATTTCACGGGTGGGAGATTTAATTAGTTTGTGAAACTAGAAAGACACTGTAGAAATTCTGCCTGAAATGTTGGAACAACACTGAGTTTGCACACTGCAAGTTTTTTTTACAAATAATATTGTCATATCAAGTCAAGTCAAGTCAAGTCAAGTTTCTTTGTCACATACACATACGAGATGTGCAGTGAAATGAAAGTGGCAATGCTCGTGGACTTTTGTGCAAAAGACAAACAACCAAACAACCAAACAAACTATAAACACAATCATAACACACATATTATTTTACATAATAAATAATGGAAGGAAAAACGTTCAGTAGAGTTAGTCCCTGGTGAGATAGGCGTTTACAGTCCAAATCAACCAGATGATCTGTTTTAGTTCTTTTAGTTAAAGGATGACCCAGACTGATTCTGTCTGAAGAAGGGTTCTGACCCAAAATGGTGTCTGTCCATTCCCTCCCCAGATGCTTCCCGACCCGCTGAATTTAATTTAGTTTAGAGATACAGGTGGAAACAGGCACTTTGGCCCACCGAGTCCGCGTTGACCAGTGATCCCTGCACACTAGCACTATCCTTCATAGGACAATGTACTATTATACCAAGCCAATTAGCCTGCAAACCTGTCCATCTTTGGAGTGTGGGGGGAAACCGGAGCACCCGGAGAAAACCCATGCAACTCTAACCCAGTGCCACTGTGACATCCTAAGTTCATAAATCATAGGAGCAGAATTAGGCCATTCAGCCCTTCCTGTCTATTCTGCCATTCAACCATGGCTGATCTATCTTTTCCTCTCAACCCCATTCTCCTGCTTTCTGAATATATAATAATGCAATAAAAGAATTAATTAAATAATAATCACAATTATTAAATAATAATTCATTCAAAATGTAATATTTAGAAAATACCAATACATAACATTTGAAAAAAAAAATCCTTCTCTCATATGATCTGAACAGAACATTCTAAATGGTGCAATCCTATTTAAGTAAACATCATTAAATAGCAGAAGACGCAGCATGTTGGTTTGTGGACGTGATTTCCTCAGATTATCTGTTCATAACAAAATTGGACTCTTGTGATTGAGAACAAACCATGCAAAATTATTTATTGCACCGTGTTTCAATTTAAAAATTGTAACTTGATACAGTCTGGGATTTGAATTAAGAGTTCAAACCTGTTTCAATGGGAGATTCAATCTCCAAATATATTCAGCAGAGAACAAAATCTCCACATATTGATTGGCATAACAATTAAATATTTAGAAAGCTGAGCTCGACAGTTAAGGCATCCCAGTGGTTTTGTAAAATTTGTACACAAGTGAATTTTCTAATATTCTGTTCTTTCTCCACAGACAGACCTTTCCCCCAAACTACTAGATAATGCAATTCTATAGCACTTTAGAATTGTTGTCATAGCAACATTTTTCCCATGAAAAATGCAATGCCAACCCAGCGTTAAAAGTAGCAACACTAGCCAATGTAATTTTCAAGCAGTGATATTTGCATCAATTTTTGCTTTGTGGCAGGCAGAAAGCGTGTAACATCATTTTTCTAATCATAGGCAATCTCCTGTGCCATCATGAGTTTTATTGATACTTTGAGTCAGGAGAAAGATTACAGAGCAGCAAGTAAATCATATTCCCTCCTTACAACTGAGACTTCATGCTTCGATGGTTACCCGCTTGCGGCAGTACTGTACAAGAAATTGCAGAAGTTAGAAGAACTAAAGGATCAAAAGACCGAGCAAGCATTAATAATTTAGAACATATTGATAAGGATGCAGAAAAAAACCCATAATCTTAGTTTTTGTGATTTAGAATTTTGCAATACACAAATAGGCCATTAAACCCCAAACTTCTTTAGCTTCCTCCAACATAATTTATCATGTTTTATCAGATTATTAATATATTTCCTTCAAAGTCTTTTAAACAGCTCCCCATTAATGCAAATTGTACAGTTGATCAGTGACCAGCATGGACTCGGTGGACTGAAGGGCCTGTTTCTGCACTTTATCTCTGAACTAATAGACTAAACTAAAAGCAGTGAGGATATCCCAATCTTCCAACCTACCTCATTGTGGCCCTTGCACTTTTTTGTTATTTGCACTTTCTCTGTGATGGTAACATCATAATGCTGTAACACTAAATTCTGTACCTCTGGTATTTTTGTCTTTTCACTACATTTTGTGCTTCTGTACGTCATGACTGTGCTCATGTATACGATTTGACTGGACAGCATGCAAAATAACGTTTTTCACTGCATCTGAGTACACGTGACAAAAAATAAACCAAATCAACAATAAATACCGAATCGCAAGTTCCACATTCCAACTATTCTCCAGCTCAAAAAATGACGACAAAAGATGAGCAGATAAAAACTCATGTTCAAGTTGTCACTTCTGAATTTCTTAGTGGATTTATTAGATCCATTATTTAATATGATTTATTAAGATCCCTTTATTCATCAAAACTGCTAATTTTCTTGTCTTTTATTCCCTCCTATCAGAATTTGACTTCCCCGTCTCCTACCAGAATTTGGTAACTCAGATTTCACTGTACCTTAATAGGTACATGTGACAATAAACTAACCTTGAAACTTAAATGCATTATCTCACACTTGAGAGGACACACAGTGCCTGAGTAACTCATCGGGTCAGGCCGCATCCCTGGAGAACATGGATAGGTACAAAGTGCTAAATTAAACTATCATGCTCTACATTATTTTCTGCATTTTTTGAGAAAAGAAAGTGTTGGCCTTTCAAATTATTATATGCTTCAGTAAAGTGGAGTGCTGGTCGAAAATACGAGGGGCTCAACTAAATGATTCATTAAAGAACCGCACGAAGATGAGTGTTGGACAATATTCAGTACATCTTTCTAATGGTCTCCTCTGGCTGGGAGATGTACTGCATTTGCAGTGGCTGCTCATTGCAGTCATGTGATCTTTCTGCCAATGCTACAGTAGCAGATGGCATTGTTCCTATGTAATGAAGTAATCTTTTCAACGTATTGTATGACACTCACTCCTATCTTCTATCTGCCTCGCAAGAGTTGGTGATGCCCTATTGGAGGCAGTAGCGACTAACCGGCACAGCAGGGCAGCAATAGAGTTGCTGCTTCACAGCGCCAGAGACCCGGATTCGATCCTGACTGTACAAGAGTTTGTATGTTTTCCCTGTGACCACATGGATTTTCTCCCACGTCCCAATGGCCTGCAGGTCGAAGCAAAAAAGCTTTTCACTGTACCTCGGTACACATGACAATAAACTACACTCAGTTTACATAGAAACATAGAAACATAGAAATTAGGTGCAGGAGTAGGCCATTCGGCCCTTCGAGCCTGCACCGCCATTCAATATGATCATGGCTGATCATCCAACTCAGTATCCCGTACCTGCCTTCTCTCCATACCCTCTGATCCCCTTAGCCACAAGGGCCACATCTAACTCCCTCTTAAATATAGCCAATGAACTGGCCTCGACTACCCTCTGTGGCAGGGAGTTCCAGAGATTCACCACTCTCTGTGTGAAAAAAGTTCTTCTCATCTCGGTTTTAAAGGATTTCCCCCTTATCCTTAAGCTGTGACCCCTTGTCCTGGACTTCCCCAACATCGGGAGCAATCTTCCTGCATCTAGCCTGTCCAACCCCTTAAGAATTTTGTAAGTTTCTATAAGATCCCCTCTCAATCTCCTAAATTCTAGAGAGTATAAACCAAGTCTATTCAGTCTTTCTTCATAAGACAGTCCTGACATCCCAGGAATCAGTCTGGTGAACCTTCTCTGCACTCCCTCTATGGCAATAATGTCCTTCCTCAGATTTGGAGACCAAAACTGTACGCAATTCTCCAGGTGTGGTCTCACCAAGACCCTGTACAACTGCAGTAGAACCTCCCTGCTCCTATACTCAAATCCTTTTGCTATGAAAGCTAACATACCATTCGCTTTCTTCACTTGTAGATTAATTGGCTTCTGTAAATTGTCCCTAAGACTAGTGTACTGATGGATCGTTGGTTGGCGCGGACTCTATGGGCCGAAGGACCTGTTTCCACGCTGTACCTCTAAACTAAATCTAAAAAAAAACTAGCTGGTTAGTGGTTGTGTGACCTTAAAGACAAAAATGATGATTTTCCTAACTAATGGACAAGACTAAAACCAAGCAGTCTGAAGCAGTCAGTCTCATTGTTCCTGCTCCCTAAGTACTCCCCACTCATCAGACGGGTTAAACCAACTGTGAGGACAGTTAAAGTCTGGTCAGAGGAAGCGGACTTCACACTTCAGCAGTGTTTTGGAAACACTGACTGGAAGGCGTTTGCAGCCCAGGCCACCCTTGACTCCCACACGGACATTGATTCCTACACATCCTCTGTTCTGGACTTTATAAACTCCACCATCAATAGTGTCACCTCCCTCAAACAGGTGACCATATTCCCGAATCAGAAGCCATGGATGAACAGCGAGGTCAGGCTACTGCTGAAAGCACGGGACACCGCTTTCAGGTCAGGCGATGCTCGAGCCTACAGTTCAGCCAGGGCTAACCTGAAGAGGGGCATCAAGAAGGCCAAGCACTGCCATAAGCTCAGGATTGAGGAGCACTTCAACAACAACTCCGACCCCCGACGCATGTGGCAAGGCATCCAGGCCATCACGGACTACAGACCCTCCAACACCACCCCCACATCCAGCGACGCCTCCTTCCTTGAGGAGCTTAACCACTTCTATGGCCGCTTCGACAGGGACAATCTAGAGACAGCCATCAAGGCTGTGCTACCTGCCGATCACCAACCCCTCACACTCACCCCCTACGACGTATTCGTGGCACTGAGTAGGACTAATGCACGTAAAGCTGCTGGCCCTGACGGCATCCCCGGGCGCGTGCTCAGGGCCTGTGCTGCGCAGCTGACAGACGTCTGGACTGACATCTTCAACCTGTCACTTGCCCAAGCAGTTGTCCCCACGTGCCTTAAATCCACCTCCATCGTGCCAGTGCCAAAACACTCCACTGCGGCAAGCCTCAACGACTTCCGCCCAGTTGCACTTACCCCCATCATCACCAAGTGCTTCGAGAGGCTGGTCCTGGCACACCTCAAAAGCTGCCTACCCCCCACACTGGATCCCTATCAGTTTGCCTACCGCAAGAACAGGAGTACGGAGGATGCCATCTCAACGGCACTTCACTCCGCCCTCTCCCACCTCGACAACAGAGACACTTACGTAAGAATGCTGTTCATCGATTACAGCTCAGCATTCAACACCATTATACCATCAAAACTGATCACCAAACTCGGTAACCTGGGCATCGACCCCTCCCTCTGCAACTGGATACTGGACTTTCTAACCAACAGACCCCAGTCTGTTAGGTTAGACAAGCACACCTCTTCAACCCTCACCCTGAACACCGGCGTTCCACAGGGCTGTGTGCTGAGCCCCCTCCTCTACTCCCTCTTCACCTATGACTGCACACCTGTACATGGTACTAACACCATCATCAAGTATGCAGATGATACAACGGTGATTGGCCTCATCAGCAACAACGATGAGTCGGCCTACAGGGAGGAGGTCCAGCACTTAGCAGCATGGTGCGCTGACAACAACCTGGCCCTTAACTCCAAGAAGACCAAGGAGCTCATTGTAGACTTCAGGAAGTCCAGGGGCGGCACGCACACCCCCATCCACATTAACGGGACGGAGGTGGAACGTGTTTCTAGCTTCAGGTTCCTGGGAGTCAACATCTCCGATGACCTCTCTTGGACCCACAATACCTCAACTCTGATCAAGAAGGCTCACCAGCGTCTCTTCTTCCTGAGGAGACTGAAGAAGGTCCATCTGTCTCCTCAGATCCTGGTGAACTTCTACCGCTGCACCATCGAGAGCATCCTTACCAACTGCATCACAGTATGGTATGGCAACTGCTCTGTCTCCGACCGGAAGGCATTGCAGAGGGTGGTGAAAATTGCCCAACGCATCACCGGTTCCTCGCTCCCCTCCATTGAGTCTGTCCAAAGCAAGCGTTATCTGCGGAGGGCGCTCAGCATCGCCAAGGACTGCTCTCACCCCAACCATGGACTGTTTACCCTCCTACCATCCGGGAGGCGCTACAGGTCTCTCCGTTGCCGAACCAGCAGGTCCAGGAACAGCTTCTTCCCGGCGGCTGTCACTCTACTCAACAACGTACCTCGGTGACTGCCAATCACCCCCCCACCCCCCGGACACTTATTATCACTTATTATTATTTATTTAAATCATTTGCTATGTCGCTCTTCCAGGGAGATGCTAAATGCATTTCGTTGTCTCTGTACTGTACACTGACAATGACAATTAAAATTGAATCTGAATCTGAATCTGAATCTGAAGGGCCTCGACCCGAAATGTCATCTATCATGTCATCCAGAGAAACTGTCTGACCCTCTGAGTTACTCCAGCACTTTGTCTCTTTCTTTTTTTTGTAAACCAGCATCTGAAGTTCCTCGTTTCAGGGAAGTACAGAGTGGGAGTGAACAGAGAGTACACTTGAGATTGGGTGGGAACCAAGAGAGACTTAATGACATGCCAGCTGATAGAAGAAACAAGGAACTGCAGATGCTGTGTCAAAAGAGACACAAAGTGCTGGAGTAACTCAGCGGGGTCAGGCAATAGCTGGTTGAAGGCCTGACAACGATAGTTCTTCTGTGGGAAAGGATACAACAGGCATAAACATGGGCAGAGGAGAGAAAAGCTTTAAAATCAAGTGCCATATCTGGAGGTATAAACACTGTGATGGCCACAAATCTGAAGACAATATCAGCTGGGCAGGCAGTATCATGTGGGGAGTTATCTTTACCAATTAATGATCTTTCATCAGAAGTGGCCTGTTCTGACATTAACTGAAACATCTGTTAAATTGAGAACGAAAGGTGGTCCGGCGGGCAGGAGGGGTGAGAATGAGGGGTCATCTGGCGAGGGGAGGAGTGAGAATGAGGGGTGATCTGGCGAGGGGGGGGTGAGAATGAGGGGGGGGGGGGGGTTTGGCAAGGGGCCGCCTGTTGCCATGTGCGGCAGCGAGCAGACGAGAGTTTGGTGAGCTTTTGTAACTTTGTCAGCTCCAGAAACGTGGCGACTGTATACGGCCTCGGTGAGGTGTGCTGGATGATTCTACTGGATTGTATGCAAAAACAAAACATTTCACTGTACCCAGGTACATGTGACAATGAAATATCATTACATTGAATTATTGAAACTGGGCTTCGTTTGAACAATGTAAATGGTCTGAACTGGAGTTATCAGGGTGGATTAACGCTTTGCATAGATCCTTGCCGGTAACTTTAATTTGCCATTTCACTCCTGCTCTGATCTTTCTATCTTTGGACTCTTGCACTATTCTAACAAAGCCTTGTGCAAATCAATGATCAGCATCATCTTCCAATTAGAAGACAGTATTACTTTGCTTTAGACTTTAGAGATACAGCGTAGAATCGGGCCCTTTGGCCCACCGCTTCCATGCCTGTTCACCCCATAAACAGGCACTATCCTACACACTAGGGACAATGTACTATATACAGAAGCCAATTAACCAGAGCACCAGAGAAAACCCACGTGGGCACAAGGAGAATGTACAAATGCTGTACAGAGATCTCCCGTAGTTCAGATCAAACCCAGGCAACAACTCTACCACTGCGCTACCATACTACCCAATAATGCATGAAATAACTTCACATAAGTAGATTTTCCAGGATGAATAAGAATGTCAGTTCTGATGAACAGCCATTTGTAATGTTCACTATTTTTTCTCTCCACATGCACTGTCTGGTCTGAATTACTCTGGCATTCATTTTTCTATCAGATTTCTTGCATCTCACTGTTCCAGCAATGTTTTATTCTTACTCCTATTCTCAATCATCCCCTATTTATGACTTCACTTGACACTTCAGTTGTGATCAATAAGCCTTCATCACCACTCCCAGCCAGACCACTGTTTGTGTCATTTAGTGTCTCTTGATCTCCACTCTATCACAAATATATGACAATGATGAGCGTTTGACGGCATTGGGCCTGTACTTGCTGGAGTTTAGAAGGATGAGGGAGGACCTCATTGAAACTCACCGATAGTGAAAGGCCTGGATAGAGTGAATATGGAAAGGATGTTTCCACTAGGAGAGTCTCGGGCCAGAGGCCATCGCCTCAGAATAAAAGGATGTGCCTTTAGAAAGGAGATGAGAGTAATTTCTTTAGTCAGAGGGTGGTGAATCTGTGGAATCATTGCCACTGACGGCGGTGGAAACTGCCATCTGTGGCAATGTACTGTAGGTCCCTACTTTCTCTAACACATTAATGAACGAAGAAGGCAACAAAGAGTGGTGGCCACTGTCTGGTCCATAACAATACTGTTCTCCCTACTGTCGAAGGGTTCCATAGGAGGCATTGTCTCAGAGGTAACCAATATCATCAAAGACCCACTCTCTCATTTCTCATGGGCACACTCTCATTACATTCTGCCATCAGGAAAATTGAACAGGAGACAGGTGGGACTAACGTAGATGAGGCATGTTGGTCGGCATGAGCATGTTGGGCCAAAGGACCTGTTTCCATGCTGCACCATACTATGACTCTATGGCGAGAGATTTCTGGACGCTTAATGACATCAAAAGATGTTGGGGGAGTTAGAGGATCAACAATTGTCATAATCAATGGCACGGCAGTCTTGTAAAAAGTAAAACGTTAAAAGTCTGAAAACCTTTTCAGGTTTAAGAACAGCTTATTCCCAGCAACCATCAGGTTATTGAACGCTGAACAGCACTGACCATTATCTAGGATGGGTTTGGAAGGATATGGGCCAAACGCAGGCAGATGGGACTAGTGTAGATGGAGCATGTTGGTCGGTGCGGGCAAGTTGGCCTGAAGGGCCTGTTTCCATGCTGTATGACTCTATAACTAGGATCTTCTATGTTTTGGTTGCACTACAAAGTTTGGTCTTACAGTATTATGGTTGCATGGTAGTACTGTTATTAATTAATTGCATTATTGATTATTATATTTATTAGTGTGTTACTGCATTAATGGGCCTGTTGAGCATCAGCAGGTTAGAATTTCATTGTTCCAAAACTGCTGGTTCGTATGACAATTAAATGCTCTTGACGTTTGACTCTGAGAAACGAAGATGTTTCATGTTTCATTCCTTCCATTTTGAAAAACGTGAACTAACAAAGAATAAATTGAAATATCCTATTCCCGTTTTGGCTTATGCAGAGTGGTACAGATTTTAACAACTGAAGTTATCTTATGCTAAATTCTTGCAAGAGGGACCACTTAATGCACTTGTTTCCATGACAACCCGTTTCCCCCCCATGCTGAGATCCACAACGTGCCTGTCATATACTGTAATGATTATGGTGCTTAATTCTTTGCAACATTATTGGACTCATCTTTTTTTTTGACGCCTAACTTTAAGACTGTATTTTATTCTTCCAAGCACCGACTTTATGAAACAATAATCTTATTATCACTGCAATATTTTTCATCAAAATGTGCAGCTGTAAGGATCGCACACAATAAGCATCTAATATTTTGGGCACATTCGCTTGGCTATAATTAAAACAGAATACATATCCTCTCACAGTAAACAATTACACTCAATTAATCATGGCAATGCAAGAAGAAAAAGCGTTTCCATGGCACCGAACCATATTATGCTATTATTGAGAAACATATATTAAAGCAGACAGATTTTTTTTAACTTTGAACTAATGGTGCAGAGATTGCCACATGTGATGTTAGCCGAAGTAATCCACCCACTCACTCTACAGTGAAGCAGTTTATCCTGTCTTTGTTATAAATAATGATGCAAAAAATAACAATTCATTTCCTTTTATGTATACCGTCTGCAGTAATATTTCACTAAAGTATTCAAATTTGCAGAATTACTTCAGGAACTATGAGTTCTTCATCATAATGGGTCTGTCCCACAGGCGATTTTTTGGGCAACTAAACGACTGCCGCAAAATTTCAGTGACAGCGGCAATAATTTTTACTGTTGTAGGTTGTCGTAAGTGGACGTAGGTGAATTCCATTTAAACTAGTCCCTGGCAGTCGCCTAAATAGTTGCCTACGTGGGGCAGGCCCATAACTCTAGAAAGCATCTCAGCACTGCCCTTGAACTAAGAAAAATAGGTTGCATAATTTTGTACACCTCTATAAGATCACCCCTCATACTCCTGCACTCCAAGTCTGCTCAACCTCTCCCCTGTAGCTCAGGCCCTTGAATCCTGATGACATCCTTGTAAATCTTCTCTGAACCCTTTCCAGCTTGACAACATCGTTCCTATAACATGGTGTCCAGAACTGAACACAATACTCTAGATGTGGCACACAAAAATGCTGGAGAAACTCAGCGGGTGCAGCAGCATCTATGGAGTCCTTCGCTCCATAGATGCTGCTGCACCCACTGAGTTTCTCCAGCATTTTTGTGTACCTTTGATTTTCAAGCATCTGCAGTTCCTTCTTAAACACTCTAGATGTGGCCTCAAGTCTTATACAACTGTAACATGACCTTCCAACTTCTATACTCAATATTCTGACTGAAGACCAATGCCCCAAAAATCTTTTTGGCCACCCTCTCTATCTGCGACTCCACCTTCAAGGAACTATGTACCTGAACTCCTAGATCCATCTGTTTTACAACACTCCCCAGAGCCCTGCCATTCACTGTATAGGTCCTGCCCATGTTAGTCTTCCGAAAATGCAACACCTCACATTTCTCTGTATTACATTCCATCAACCATTCCTCAGCCCAACTGATCAAGATCCTGCTGCAATTAATGACAACCATCTTCACTATCTATAATATCACCCCCTTTAGTATCCCATGTAGTCTCCCTTGAGGATATAGCAGAAGACAACAAAAGCAGTAAAGATGTAATGTTCTTTCTTTTTCTTTGTAAACAGCGTCAGAATATGACGACTATGCATTTGTGGGTTGTGAAAAAGAATTTCTCTGTGCTGTGCATACGTGACAATAAAGAACCATTGAACCATTTGATTTTTTAGTGGAAGCCAAGGAGAGCAGGGATGTCAGTTGTAGCACTTTGCTACTCACTTTCACAATTGCACTCTCCCCTTGAACATGTTCACACATTAGTTGGTTTGTGCTCCAAGTTGCTGATACATTGCCTTGTCAAGGAGCTGGTGAACTGCAGCCGGGCTTACATTTGACCCCACAACTGAAGAGATGACTGCTGCTGTGACCCAAGCTAAAAAGACACATCAGCAGTGATATCAGGCAGCAGGGTGGTATGGTGCCAAAGTCAGTTACTCAAAAATTAAACTCCATCCCAGTTCATGCTCTAGGCAAAGAAAATCACTTTTTTTGTAGCCAGTGGAAAAGAAAGTTAGAATAATTTGGTAATTGGTTAAGAGGTATGGAAAAGAAAAAAAGGAGTACTATAATTATTCACATTTTACAATTGGTATTCCTTGGCCTTTTATTTTGGGGTCTTTTTCGTGGAAAGAGTGGAAGATAATAGGAGCAGAATTAGGCCTTTCAGCCTATCCAGTCTGCTTCTCCATTTGATCATGGCTGATCTATTTTTCCCCTTTCAACTCCATTCTCCTGTCTTCCAATAATCCTTGATGCCTTTACCAATCAAGAATTACCACTGACTATGATGAAAGAATAACATCTTGGTAACGACTGTAAATTTGCAGGTATGACTATGTTTGAAGAGATGGGGAATTGGAAATCGGGGGACATATGTTTAAGGTGAGGAGGGAAAGATTTAATAGGAACCTGAAGGGGAAACATTTTTTTACACAAAGGGTCATAGGTGTGTGGAACAAGCTGCCAGAGAAGGTAGTTGAAGCAGGTACTATCACAACATTTAAGAAGCATTTGGACAGGTACATGGATAGGACAGGTTTAGAGGGACACAGGCAGGTGGGACTAGTGTAGATTGGGCATGTTTGTTGGCATGGGCAAGTTGGGCCGAAAGGCCTGTTTTCATGCTGTATAATTTTATAACAGGTTAAGCTGCATCTCTGGAGAACATGGCTCGGTCCAGAGATGTTGCCTGACCTGCTAAGTTACTCCAGCACTGTGTCAGATGTAAAGGAAATTAGATGAACATTCATTTTTTTCTTGGAAGAGTAGCTCTGGTGATTTGTTACCAGTCCAACTCGGTAGCTGATATTCTCAGTGCCTCCAGCATCGTTCATGCAAAGCTGCATGACTTGGACAGCAGATTGTGCAGCATATGTTCACTTATTGAAATTCACAGCATTTGCCGTGTGATATCAAGCTGTACCAAATCATTTACCCAACCTAAGATTACACTACAGCTTTTGATTAAAAAAAGCAACTGAAAATATTTTCTAATGTTTTATCAAACATTTTCCTTCCTATTTTCTAACATCCTCTCATCAACAAAGATACCTGTTGCTGCACTATAGGTTTAGGTTTATTATTATCACGTGTACAGTGAAAAGCTGTGTTTGGGTTAGTTTAGTATAGTTCAGAGATACAGCATGGAAACAGGTCCTTCGATCCACCAAGTCCACGCCGACCAGCAATCATCCCATACAATAGTTCTATCCTATCCGAGTGACAATTTAAGGAATCCAATTAACCTACAATCCTTTGTAGAAAGGAACTGCAGATGCTGGTTTATACCAAAGATATACACAAATGCTGGAGTAACTCAATGGGTCAGGCAGCATCTCTGGAGAAAAAAGGTCTGCAGAGGGGCCTCGACCCAAAACACAACCTATTCCTTTTCTCCAGTGATGCCTGGAAACATATTGCATGTTTTCGTTCAGTGAGATGATTCAATTTTAATAGACTGAGGTGTTAAATCCAGCGCCACTTCACAACAAAACTAAACTACCTATAATTTAAATAGAGCATTTAGGATCGATAATAAAATTCCCAAGACTATTTCACATATATAATTCCAGCACCACTTCACACTGAGCTGTCCGTGAGGTTTAAAGGGGCTGGCATCTGCCCCGATCCGTTGTTCGGATAAAACACTGTATTGAAATAATTTGAAGTTTTGAAATTAATCCTCGCCACCTAATGTACACTTTGGGCTAAGATTTGATCCCTGCACAAAGCGCATTGTAAACGGAATGGAATCTCTATTAACGTTCTGAGACTCTCTACATAATGGAAGTGATCACATTCGGCCACAGCTTTACATTGTAAATGGGTTGGTTTCAGTCCAGCAAAAACACATAAGTCCTTAATGACATTTCTTAGAAACACAGCGAGAGAGTGTGAGATGTAGATGGGATATGACTCCAATTTCTAACTAACCCCTGTGTTCGTGTATTCATATTTCTCCAATAAATTATGGTATCTACACCAGATGATAGTCTACCGTACAATATAGGAAAACATTCTCATATTTACAATTAAGGGCCAATTGTATTCGGGTTTTTAATAAAAACTCAGTTTACCCGAGTTTAAATTGAAACTTGGGCCAGGCACTGGGAAACTCTGGGACGCCACTGCTGAAGAGAACATCTGAGCTTTGTCTTTCATTCAGAGGTTCGCGGGCGGGCTGGGGTGACTGTAGGGCTCTGAAAACTTTGTTTCCCAGGGCTGGGGTGAGTGTGAAAGGGGTGGTTTCTGGGCAGATCTGCACAATCAGCAATGTTTTGAGCCGCTGCTGTTTATTCAGTTTAAGTCGCGACGGTGGGACGGCTGCTCTGACGGACATACTGGGTGAGTAGAGAAACACACACTGTTATCCCTCTGGTCTATGGACCTTGCTGTCGGGGGAAAAAATAACGTTAATGTTCAATTTACCTAATCTTTTTGTTATGAGTTTACCAACGTTTTGATGAGAGATAAATTAAGGGAATAAAACAATCTTACTAGACACAAAAAGCTGGAGTAACTCAGCCAAGCCGGCAGAATCTCTGGAGAGAAGGGTCGGAACGTTTTTTCAGTCTGAAGAAGGGACTCGACCAGAAACATCACCCATTCCTTCTCTCCAGAAATGCTGCATGTCCCGCTGAGTTACTCCAGCATTTGGAGTCTATCTTCGGTATAAACCAGCATCTGCAGTTCCTCCCAACACAAAACAGCCTATGCCTTTCAATGACTGATGCCAGACCTTGAACAAATGCAGTTCAAATGGACTTTTGAATGCAATTTTGGAAGGACTGTTTCTTGAAACAAACTGCTCTAAAAGTTTGAAGGAAGGAATTGCAGATACTAGTTTAAATCAAAGATAGACACAAAATGATGGACTAACTCAGCTGGTCAGCATCTCTGGAGAAAAGAAATAGGTGATGTTTCGGGTCGAGATCGTTCTTCAGGCTGGGTCATTTTATAGTGAAAAAAAACTGCATTACATCATTTTTACCATGTGATGATTTTTCCACACGTCGGTAGTCGTTGTTGGCTCAAGAGTAACTCGGGAGATGATCTTGGTACATCGCAGAAATGAGAAGTAAACGGCAAACTTAGACATACACGTGGCAACTCGTGAATATAAACTTGGAATCTCGTAGACAACCACGAGTTTGATTTTTTCTTTCACTCGGGATCACTTGTGGGTGGACTTGCACTGTGAGACAGGGCCATCGGTCCTTCCAGCAAGTTTTTAGCAAGTATCAAGTATCAAGTATATTCCTGGCAGAATGGAGGGAGGGTGCATTTTTCTCAATACTTTAAAGTCACAGTACAATGAGTTTTGAATAAGGCAAAATGAGCAGCCCCTGTGCAGTGGTGGAATATTGCATTGGGAGAATGAGTTGCGTTGGGGGACCAGATCTCCCGTGGGGGCTATGGGTGAATGGTGGAATATTGCATTGGGGGACCAGGCCTCTCGTGTGACAGGGACCCAACGGGTCACAGACCACAAGGAATTCATTTTACATTTTCTAATTGCTGCTAATTTACTCTTAATATTTGACATTCAATTATGACGAACGTCTAAAAATATAACATTATAATATCGATTAGTTTATTGTCACATGTTCCAAGGTACATTGAAAAGCATTTTTGTTGCGCGCTACCCAGTCAGCGGAAAGATGGTGGTGCAGTGGTAGAGTTGCTGCCTTACAGCGCCTGGGACCCAGATTTGATCCTGACTATGGATTTTGTCTATATGGAGTTTGTACTTTCTCCCTGTGACCTGTGTGGGTTTTCTCTAGGTGTTCCGGTTTCCTCCCACACTCCAAAGACATATAGGTTTGTAGGGAAATTGGCTTGGTAAAATTGTAAATTGTCCCCAGTGTGTAGGATAGTGCTAGTATATGGGGTGATCGCTGGTCATTGTAGACTCGGTGGGCCGAGGGGCCCGTTTCCACACTGTATCTCTAAAGTCTAAAGTCAGAGTTCTGAGTGGAAGAAATGTTGAATAGGGGTTTCCTGTTCACCCTGCAGATGACCACTCCAATGAGCAAGCAGTTTGTTGGAGATGGAATGCAGCATTGCCGCAAGTAAGATGGAGAAAAGCATCTGAGCGCCTTTTTAATTGACACTGAACTGTGTGAGCCCAGATTTGATCTGTGTGATGAACAAGATCGCAGCTTACATCAAGAAGGAGATACAAGATGGAAGCTAATTGCTTCAAGAAGCCAAAGTTGATGGATTTGAAGCCTTTCGCAAGGTCAATAAAAGCCAGAGCAGTCTCAAACTCTAGGGGCAACACGGTCGTGCAGCAGTAGAGTTACTGCCTTACAGCGCCAGAGACCCAGGTTCGATCCTGACCACGAGTGCTGTCTGTATGGAGTTGATACGTTCTCCGTGACCGCGTGGGTTTTGTCTAGGTGCTCCAGTTTGTCGGTTAGTTCACTTTGGTACAATCATCCCTAGTGTTTAGGATAGTATATGGAGTGAATGCTCGTCAGCACGGACTAGGTGGGCCTGACCTCACATTGTATCTCTAAACTAAACTATAACCATAAAGACAGAACTGTAAAAATATCTTATGTAGACTTTCAGCTTCATGCATCTGAAGCACTCATAATTCTCAAAAATCGCAGTCCCAGCAGTCTGGATCCAAAACTTCCCCCATCCATGTTCTCCAGAGATGCTGCCTCACCCATTGAATTACTCCAGAACTTTGTATCTTTTTTGTTTGTTGAGAAAAGCTAGTTGTGGCTGCTGCTGCTCCCTGCATGGTAAAAACAATCACAATTCTGAACACAATGTCATCATTGAAGAATAAGTAATTCACTGAGATCAGTACTAATGTTTTGGTATCTATCCACACTGATATATTTGCTCACAAAATTAATTGCATTAATGCTAATCCAGCTTTACAACAGCAACATTACAACGTTTTGTTCCCCCTGCTGACAGTGTGAAGCTGGTTTTGCTTCAGGTTACTAGTTCCTGCCATCGGGAGTTAGATTCCGTGGGTTTATACATGTACGGACATCTTTCCTATTGTGACAAAATTCTCCGCTCACAGCAAATTGGATTATTAAAATTTAAAATGGCTTGAAGAAACTCATAAAGGAGACATGTAAACAGTCACAAAGTGCTGGGATAACTTGGGATCAGGCAACATCTCTGGAGAAAAATGGGTGACATTTCAGGTCGGGTCCCTTCTTGGGAAAAATGGTCAGGCAGCATCTTTGGAGAAAAAGAATGGATGACGTTTCGGGTCAGGACCCGAAACGTCATCCATTCTTTTTCTTCAGAGATGCTGCCTGACCTGCTTAGTAACTCTAGCAATTTGTGTCTATCTTTGGCATAAACTAGCATCTGCAGGTTAGTTTAGTTGTTTAATTTAGAGATACAGTGTGGAAACAGGCCCCTTCGGCCCACTACTTCACTAGCCTATTTTACATTGTGTTACAATGTGCTCTCTGAAAAAAAACTACACACAGTCACAGGGAGAATGTACAAACTCCATACAAACAGCACCTGGAGTCAGGATCGAACCCGGGTCTCTGGCACTCTAAGACAGTAACTCTACCGCTGCACCACTGCACAGCCCCATTCTTTGAACATAGACATTGTTGTGAAAGATACAATAGTGACGTTTAAGAAACCTTTAGATCGGTACATGGAAGTGCAGGGAATAGAGGGACATGGATCATGTATGGGCAGATGAGATCAGTTCGGCACAAACTTTGTACGCTGAAGGGCCCACTGCAATGCTGTACTGTTCTATGTTCAAAGCTGCATTCACTCCTCTCATGTCTCAATCTGGGCAACGTTTATAAATGTGGCGGCAGTGAGATGCTCCAAACAAAACAGGCAGGATACTCTTAAAATCTGCAGCCTTGATTGAGATGAGGTCCAGTCACATTCTCTAGAGGCCCGATGGAAGAAGTGGTGGAGCGATAAAGATGACAACGGATCAGTCTATGGAAGGGCCCCGACTGGAAACGTCACCTGTCCAGGTTCTCCAGAGATGCTGCCCGACAGGCTGAGTTACTCCAGCATGTTGTCCCTTCTCTTTGTAGACCAGCAACTGCAGTTTCTTGCTGGTATGTAATTAAGTCGCTCTTGGTTCCTACCCAATCACAAATCTCCTCTGTTCACTTCCACTCTTTCCTTTTCTGAAACGTTTAATTTCTTAACTTATGAAAAGCCTGGTGCCCTTATGAATTATGAGGATTTTGGCCGTAACAGCGACAATCTTGAGCTTTCAATCTAAACGAGTGATAGAAATATGAACATATTAAAGAAGCACAGTAGCGCAGCTGGTTGAGCCACTGCCTCTGACTTTGGGTACTGTCTGTGTGGTGTTTGCACGCTCTCCCTCTGAACGTGCGGGTTTCCTCTGGGTGCTCCAGTTACTTCTCATTTCCCTAAGAGGTGCAGGTTTGTAGGTTAATTGGCCCTCTGTAAATTGCCCCCAAATATGTAGGGAGTGGATGAGAATGTGGGATAAGATAGAACTAGACTGAATGGGTGTCAGATGGTCAGTGTGGGCTCGGTGGGCCGAAGGGCCTGTTTCCATGCTATATCTCTGAAACTATACTAAGAACTGGTGATGGTTTCGTCACCATGCCAAACCTGCTATTAGTAGCCCCAGAAAGGCAAATGTTTCCATGTTAAAAGAAGGTGAATATTTCCTCAGAAACCAGGAGGGAATGGAGTGCTGCTCCAAGTTCATTCTCACCAACTGGGAATAAAACATAGAACAAAATCTGCTGGCATATCTCAAGAGGGTTGGGCCATATCTCTGGTGGACATGGATAGGTGATGCTTTGGGTCGGGACCCTTCTTCAGACTGATTGTGGGGGTGAAGGGAAAGCTGGAAGAGTATGGGGGCAGGACAAAGACTGGAAACTGATAGGTGGATACAGATGATGGGGTGTGGGGGGTTTGTTTGGCAGGTACATCATGGAAACAGGCCCTTCAGCCCACACCGACCATCAGTTACCATTTTTGCCTCCGACTTACAGGGGGGGGCCGCACACGTCTTTAAAATCTGGAAGAAAACTGGAGCACTTGGAGAAAACTCATGCATCACAGGGACAATGTGCAAACTATACACAGACAGCACCCGAGGTCAGGATCAAACCAGGTTCTCTGGCACCGTAAGCCAGCAGTTCTATCAGCTGCACCACTGTGCTGTCCCTCACTGGAAGGGTGGACAAAGGGTGACAAAAGGAGATGAGGAAGAGACAAGGAGACAAAAGGTTATCAGATAAGGTGAGAATAAGTACAAAATGTAATGCCAAAGGAAATGTTTACTGACAGAAATAGGCAGGAGCCAAAATCTAAACTCATAAAAATGACTTAGAGGAAACTTCATCCTTCCAGGCCTCGGTGCAAGTCCATCACTTGCCCAGATTTCTGAACACATTGGTTCAGGTGCTTTTTTGAAATAAAAGGTAGGAATTTGGCAGCTGGTGGATTTGCATGTACATATTCAGAAAATGGGTATTCAATACCAGTCAGTAGGAATCCAAACTAATTTATACATGAGCAAAATGCAAAATAATCTTCACTTCTGTACACCAATTAGTAGGCACTATAAATAGTGCAGAATACAAACTGGCAACACATTACGCCATTAATTTAGCCTCCATTTTAGAGATAATGCATGGAAACAGGCCCTTCAGCCCACCGACCATGGTTCACATTAGATCTATGCTATCCCACTATTTTATCTATTCCCTACACACTCAGGGCAATTTTTACAGAAGCCAATTAAATTACAAACCCGCACGCCTTTGTGACGTGGGAGGAAACCCACATGGTCACAGGGAGAACATGCAAACTCCACAAAGACTGCGCTCGAGGTCAGGATGGAACCCAAGTTTCTGGCGCTGTGAGCTCTACCAGCTGCACCACCATGCCGCCCCTATCACTAACCCAGATATCAGAATTTGACTTAACAGTGTTTTCTTGAAGTTACGACGACTTCTAATGCGTTTTAATAACCTAATATTTGCAGAACTTCTCTAAGATTGATGGGAATAATTTAGGGCATTAGGAGAATTTAATTCAGGCTTTTTGACTCGGGCACATCAGTTAGAGTTTGAAGGAAAATCTGTAACATAATTGATTGGGATGTGGGACCCAAAATAAATAATTTGGGATCCTCAAAGTGTAGATTCCAGTGAAGGTAAATTTGTGGCAGAAATGGCTCACATAGTCACATTGTATTTGAATTAGCATCACACATGATGTGACATTAATTCAAAGGCAAGTGAGAGCCAATTCTGGAATCCACACTTTGAAGGTGTAAGCATTCAGAGAGAACGAAGCACTCTTTACAAGTACAACTTGCAGAACATTCACTGATATTTTATTACTTTAGATGTGCAGAGGAAATACGCCATCCTTCCTTTCTGCAATAATGGAAATAGCAATTGCTCCATCAAGCCTGTCCCACTGTCCGTCTGAAGAAGGATGTCAACACAAAAAGTCATCTGTCCATTACCCTCCACAGGTGCTGCCTGAGCCGCTGAGTTCCTCCAGCAATTTGTGTTAATTTGCTCAAGATTCCAGCATCTGTAGCCTCTGTGCTTCCAACAAGTCATTTGTTGACTTTTGTCAAAAAGCCACAAAATGAGAATAATCATGTTGCACTAACTGCCAAAGATGTAATTTGCAAATAATCTATGCTATAAATATTGTTGTGTGATACAATAGGATCTTAAGGTCACAATCCAGATTGATGTCAAGTTCTGAGCAGTGTAGTTTGTTTCAATATGGGCAAGGACATCTACCAATAAAATGTGATCACCTAATGCCATCGTAAGGTAGACAAAAATGCTGGAGAAACTCAGCGGGTGAGGCAGCATCAATGGAGCGAAGGAATAGGTGACATTTTGGGTCGAGACCCTTCTTCAGACTGATGTGGGGGTGGGGGGGGGGTGGGGGCGGAAAGAAGAAAGGAAGAGGCGGAGACAGTGGGCTGTGAGAGAGCTGGGAAGGGGAGGGAAGGAGGGAGAAAGCAAGGTCTACCTGAAATTTGAGGTCAATGAATGAATGAATGAATAAGTTAATGGCCAAGTATTCACATACAAGGAATTTGCTCCGCCCACAAGTGACAACATGACATACAGTGACAGTTAAGAATGATACATAAAACATTAAACATTAATAATAAAACATTATTGATTAAATATGTGATTAAATAAAATACCGGAGCAAAAGGAGGCTACAGATTTTTGGTTATTGAGTAGAGCTACTACTTGTGGAAAAAAGCTGTTTTTATGTCTGGCTGTGGCAGCTTTGACAGTCCGGAGTCGTCTTCCAGAGGGAAGTGATTCAAAGAGTGTGCAGAAAGGAACCGCAGATGCTGGTTTATGCCAAAGAAAGACACAAAGAGCTGGAGTAACTTAGCGGGTCACGCAACATCTCTGGAGAACAAGGTTGGATGACATTTTGGGTCGGGACCCTTCTTCAGACTGGGCCTGTGGATCTCCATTCCCTAATCTGGGAAAACGACTCTTCATTTACCCAATCTATTCCTCTCATGATTTTGTACTCCTCTATAAGATCACCCTTCATCCTCCTGTGCTCCAAGGAATAGAATTCCAGCCTGTTCATCTTCTCCCGAGAGCTCAGGCCCTCGAGTCATGGCAACATCCCCCTAAAACCTCTCTGCACTCTTTCCTATAGCATGAACAGAATACTCCAAATGTGGCCTCACCAATGTCTTATATAACTGCAACACGGCCTCCCAACTTTTATAGCATAAATACCCAGGTGTTCTTCTGTACACCAGTGGGGGTTTGTGTCAAGCCTGAAGCAACCAGGTAACGTCATAGTGCAGCTAAACACAAAGTGCTGGGGGAATTCAGCACGTCAGGCAGCATCTGTGGAAGGAAATGGACAAGCAAATGTACTAATTTGGGAACCGTAGTTTAGTTAAGAGATGCAGCATACAAACAGGCCTCTGGGCTCACCGAATCCGTGCCGACCATCGATCACCCGTTCACACTCGTTCTGTTATCCCACTTTCTCATCCACTCCCTACATACTCGGGCTAATTTACAGAGGCCAATTAACTAACAAATCTGCACACCTTTGGGTTGTGGGAGGAAACTGGAACATCGGGGGGTGGGGATGGGGGGGGGGGGGTGGAATTCCACATGTGGTCACAGGGAGGACGTGCAAACTCCACTCAAACAGCACCCGAGGTCAGGATCGAACCTGGGTCTCTGTTGCTGTGCGGCAGCAGCTCCACCAGTTGCGCCTTCTTCAGTTCCTCCAATATCTGCAGACTTTTGTGTCTCCAATTAATTTCTTTTTCAAGAAGGATTCAATATTATTTCAGATTCTTTTCATATTATTTCATATCCGCAAAATCTGCAGGTGCTTTATATTTATTCCACACTCTGACACTGTGGAGAGGATGTTTCCACTTGTGCGAGAGTCTCGGATTAGAGGGCACAGCATCAGAATAAAAGGACGTACCTTTAGAAAGGAGATGAGGATGAATCTCTTTAGCCAGAGGGTGGGGAATCTGTAGAAATCATTGCCACAGACTGTGGAGGACTGTCACTGGGTATTTTTAAAGCGGAGATTGATAGGTTCTTGATTAGTAAGAGCGTCAAAAGTTATGGGGAGAAGGCAGAAGAATGGGGTTGAGAGGGAAAAATAGACCCGCCATGATCGAATGTTAGAGTAGACTCAATGGGCCGAAAGACCCAGATCTGCTCCTATGTCTTATGATGCAGTAGCGCCAACATTTTCTTTTAATGCAAAGAGCAATACCAGAGACTATCGTGCAAGAGAGAGCATTTGTTCAGTTTAAGTGTAGTTTGAGCTGTGGATTTCTATTGCCTTGCCATGACACTTTAGGACGGCGCAGTTGCTGCCTTACAATGCCAGGACCTGAGTTTGATCCTGACTACAGGTGCAGTTTGTACAGAATTTGTACGTACTCCCTGCGACCGCATGGGATTTCTCCGGGTGCTCCCGTTTCCTCCCACATTCCAAAGACGCACGAGTTTGCAGGTTAATTGGTGTCGGTAAAATTGTTAAATTGTCCCTAGTGTGTAGGGTAGTGCTAGGGTAAGTGATGATCACTGGTGGGTGTTGTCTCGGTGGGCTGAAGGGCCTGTTTCTGCACTGTATCTCTAAAGTCTAAAGTAAAGACCCAAAGCAAAGTTTAAAGCTCACCTGTGAAGCATATTGTGTAGGTGCTGTTACCAGCCACATTGTGGATGATAGGCAGGAAAAGCCTGCAGCGATGGCTTCACAGATGCTTGACAGGAGCCAACAAATCTATGCACAAATTGAGAAGGAATCACAAGTAATTATCTTCGGTGAGAAGAGATTTTGTCAGCTCCTACCGAGGTGCCCTTTACTCATGTTGCAGATCACAAACTGTTACTGACAATCCTGAAACATCGTTTCCAGCGGCGACATGCTCCAGAATGCTGAGGTGCGCAGTTTTACTGTAACATTATGATAATACAATAGAATATTGTTCTAACGATGTGTAATCACTGACACGCCAACCACATTACAGCATGTGTAGGCAGTCTTTTCACACCGCAACCGATCCCAAAATTTTCAGTCACAAATAACAGGGCAGCACAGTGGCACAACGGTAGAGTTGCGGCCTCACGTCGTCACAGAGCCTGGTTCGATCCTGACTATGGGTGCTGTCTGTACGGAGTTAGTATGTTCTCTCAACCGCGTGGGTTTTCTATCGGGTGCTCCGGTTTCCTGCACACTCCAAAGACGTTCAGGTTTGTAGGTTAATTAGGTTCTGTAAATTGAAAATTGTCTCTAGTGTGTATGATTTTATTAGTGTACGGGCTGATCGCTGGTCGGCTTGAACTCGGTGGGCCACAAGGCCTGTTTCTACGCTGGATCCCTAAAGTCTTTAAAGTAAAGTTTAAAACTGGAAGGATTGCAGAGATAGGTTTGGTTTGAGCCCTTCGGCCCGACTTGCCCACACCGACCAACATGTCCCATCTGCAACATCAGACCATAAAACATAGAAGTAGAATTTTTAGATGGCTATTTGATCCATCGAGTCTGCTCTGCCATATAATCATGTCTGATCTAATTTTCCCTCTCAACCCCATTATCCTGCCTTCTCCCTGTAACCTTCAATGCCTTTATTCATCTAGTCACACCGACCTACATTTCACCCATATCCCTCGAAGCCAATCCTATCCATGAACCTGTCTAACTGTTTCTTAAATGTTGTGATAGTACCTGCCTCAACGACCTCCTGCAGCAGCTTATTCCATACACCTATCACCCTTTATGTAACAAGGTTGTCCCTCAGGTTCCTATTAAATCTTTTTCCTCTCGCCTCAAACACATGTCCTCTGGTTCTTGATTCCCCTACTCTGGGGAATCAAGACTGCATTTACCCTATCTATTCCTCTCATGATCTTATACACCTCTATAAGATTAGCCAATATTATGCCAACACGTCAAAACAGTATTTTAATGCATCCAATGCTATCTTTAGCTCTGTTGCGTGATCAAACGCTAACTTGTGTCAGTCATGTTGCCAGATTCACATATCAGAATTCCTGTCTTAAATTGTAAGTGCAGAATTCTTGTATCAATCCAAGTGTCACACCATGAAGTCAATCGGGGCAATTAGCCTTTGCTGGTTTCACTGACAACAATGTTTTAAAGCAATTATTTTAGTTATAATAATATTTTCCATGCACTGATAAAAGAATGCTCCATGATGCTCTTAGTCTACAGCGTTAGATAAACTAATCTGTCAATAAGTTCAATTCAACACGAATAAAAGATTAGCTAAATAGGTTTATTGCTATCTCCTTGTTCCTCTGACTATTTATGCTATATTCCTTGATACCTTATGAGTCTGTCCCACTTAGGTGACTTTTAGGGCAACTCCAGGTGACTGCCGCAAAGTTTTTAACATGTTGAAAATTTTTCAGCAACAGAGGAACAGGAAGCAACTTACCTCCCCAAGTCTTCTCACCCCAGTCACTCCCTTTCCATTCAGGCAAAAGGTACAGAAGTGTGAAAACGCACTTTTTCCCAGCTATTATTGGGCAACTAAGCCATTCTATTAACTAGAGAGCAGTCCTGAGCTACTATCTACCTCACTGAAGACCTTTGGACTATCTTTAATCGGACTTCACCTTGCACTAAACATTATTCCCTTTATCATGTATCTATATACTGTGGATGGCTCGACTGTAATCATGCATAGTCTTTCCGCTGACTGGTTAGAATGCAACAAAAGCTTTTCACTGTACCTCGCTACACGTGACAATAAATTAAGCTAAACTAAGTGCAATCAATCTGAGGAAGTGTCCTGACCCAAAATATCATCTCTACACTCCCTCCACGGATGCTGCCTGACCCACAGAGTGGACTGTGTTTTACTCAGGAGTCTAGCATCTGCCCTTCCTTGTGTCTTCCACTGCACAATCTCAAATTATACCGTAGATGTAGTTTTCTTCCTCACTCTGACGGGGGTTCTGTGAGACACTCTCACTGCTCACTGTTCTCCCCCTGTCATTCCTGCTTTGCCAGAATGAAGCCACACGCAACCTGGAGAAACAGCACCTCATATTCCGCTTGGGTAGCTTACAACCGAAAGGTATGAACATTGAATTCTCCAATTTTCAGTAATGCCCCCTCCCCCACTCCCTCTCCCACTCTGGTGTGCACTCATTTCTCCCACTATCCTGCAAGTATCCCTCCCCTACTCTGTGCTCTTCCACCTATATCCCTTCCTCTGGTGTCACATTATCCCCCTTCACTCTTTATCTCCCAACTTTTTGTCTTCTTTTCAACTCTGGCCTTTGTCCATTCACTTGTAAACTTTGAACCTAAAATTATACTCCTTTTTAACAGATAGAATCATGGGAAATGGGTTAAAGGCAGGTGTTTACGGGGTCTTGGCACAACCTTTATTTTCCTGGGTGATATTTCGTAAAACATAAAGTGCTGGAGTAACTAAACGGTTCAGGCAGCATCTCTGGAGAACATGCTTTTTATCCACTCATCTGCCAATCCCCACCTCACCTACATCCATAAGTAATTACACAGCTTTGTCCCACCCCATCTTTTTTTCCAGCTTTCTCCCCCCCCCAATGAGTCTGGATGGCTCGACTGTAATCTTGTATTGTCTTTTCGTTGACTGGTTAGCACGCAATAAAAGCTTTTCATTGTACCTCGGTACACATTACAATAAACTAAACCTAACTAAGTACAATCATTTGAAGAAGCGTCCCGACCCAAAATATCCCTTGTCCACTCCCTCCACACTCCCAGCTATTCCATCTGAAGAAGGGTCCCGACCCGAAGCCTAACAAAAAATGTACATAAAACAAGAACTGTGCAGATTCCTCCGACATTCTCCTTTGCCGTACTGTACATACATTCATTAGTGTTATATTAGGTCGTGTTCCCAAAAACATAATTGTACCCGGCACCCTTGCCACTCATGTGGCCCCCTGGGGTGATGTCCCTTCCCTCGCTTGAGGGATATGTCAACCATACCCTGCCCCTGCAATGTTCTGCAGCGGAAGGACCCTAGACTGTGTTCCTCCCCCACAGAGCTGCATCAAGCTTCAGTGCGTCCAACAGTATGTACTCCTACAGTCTGGAGTGGGCCAGTCGGCAACATTCCCTGATGGACATCTCGCTCTGTTGGGAGGTCCTGTTGGGCAAACCAAAGAGCGTCTTTCACCCAGTTGATGATCTTCCAGCAGCATTTGACATCTGAGTCCGAATGTTTGACCTTCGGAGATGGACATCTAACCCGGAGTTCTGTTGCACAGTAGACTCGTCCTCTGCATAAGCCATAATTCCATTAACTTTCCCAAATTACTTTGGGTCCCTCCCTGGCACTTTAATAATCTTTGCACGTATAACGGTGTCTCTCTGGACCTATGCTGTTCTCACCCTTTAAAAGTTGAATTAGTATTCTGCTCAATACCTTTTAAGTCCGAAGCGCATGATCGCTTTTTGCGTATGTTGAAGTCCATTTGCCACAGTTTTGTATATTTACACAATATACTAATGTAATTTTTTACACTTTTAATTTGACACTGCTCAGCTGAATTATTTTGAGTCTACTCTAAAAGCAATCCAGGAAGCAGAACCTGTAACAGGCCTTTGATTTTAGACTTTAGAGATACAGCGCAGAAACAGGACCTTCTGCCCACCGAGGCCGCACCAACCAGTGATCACCCCGTACACTAGCACTATCCTATATACTAAGGGCAATTTACAATTTACAGAATTCAATTAACCGAGAAACCGGCACGTCTTTGGAGTGTGGGAGGAAGCCAGAGCACACGGAGAAAACTCAGACACAGGGGGAACGTACAAGCTCCGTACACACAGCACCCATAGTCAAGATCAAACCCGGGACTCTGGTGCTGTAAGGCAGCAGCTCCACCGCGCTTGGCTGGTGAGATGTAACCTGTGGTCGGGCAGAGGGATTAAAGCTGCGATCTTAATATATTACAATTTACGTAGAAGACTTCGACCAAGGACATGACCACTAATGTAATAACAAGGAACTGCCGATACTTGTTTTATACCAAAGATAAACACAAAGTGCTGGAGTAACTCAGCAGGTCAGGCTGCATCTCTGGAGCATCCACGTCGGGAACTTTCTTGCAGGGGGGAGATTGTGGGGTAAGAAGGGGTCGGACAAATCACAGCCGGCAACAGATGACCTCAGGGGAGGGGGTATTGCCCTGTATAATTCTCTGTCCATAAACAGATACCAGGTAGATGCTGAAGGAGTGGAACGCTCTGAGTTATCAGCAGACACAAGAAACTGCAGAGGCTGGATTCCTGCATGGAACACAAAATGCTGGATTAACTCAACGGGTCAGGCAGTATCTCAGGAGGACATGGATAGGGGACGCTATGGGTCCGACAGATCCACGTCCTCCAGAGAACTTGCCTGACCCGTTGAGTTCCTCCAACATTTTTGTGGCCTGTGTAGCTAATGGCACTGCAATCCTTGTGAGTTATATGTTGAAGAACGGTGTCGATCCAAAACGTCACTATCCATGTTCTCCAGAGATGCTGCCCGACCCGCTGAGTAACTCCAGCACTTTCTGTTCCTTTGAGGATATGGGCTTGCTCTGCCCAGTGCATTAAATAAGTAAATCTGTTTGTATTCTTGGAAGAAAGCACCAGTAACTTCCCTTACTGCTTTGATAATAGATGCCAAATTTCAAGAGTTATAAATATCTCCAGCTGGGGGGGAGCTCAAGGCAAAAAAATTGAGTTCCCGACAATATGGGTCCTGAGGTTAGAATTACAGCTACTGCAAATATCAGGTTTCAGGGACCACGTCCTTAGTTTATTACAAATGTCTCTTCACTGAAGCTGTCCCATCCTATGGTCCTTCTCTTCCTTCCCCTCAGGTCAGGTTGCACACTGCTCTTTAACACTACAGGTTAATATCCAGGATCTTCTGAGATGCCCTTTGTTCTTCCAACAGTCTGTCTTGTTTGACAACCCTCTGCTCATTTTTCTCAAATGTGCTCTTCCTACCCTACTATTGAATGTGGAGAGGATGTTTCCACCAGTGGGAGAATCTAAAACTAAAGGCCATAGCCTCAGAATAAAAGGAGGTGCTTTAGAAAGGAGATGAGGAGGAATTTCTTTAGTCAGAGGGTGGTGAATCTGTGGACTTCATTGTCACTGATGGCTGTGGAGGCCAAGTCATTGGGTATTTTTAAAGCAGTGATTGAGAGATTCTTGACTAGTAATGGTGTCAGGGGTCATGGGGAGAAGGCAAGAGAATGGGGTTGAGAGGGAAAGATAGTTCAGCCTTGATTGAATGGCGGAGTAGACTCAATGGGCCGAATGGCCTCATTCTAGTCCTATCATCAACATTTTGTGCAGAAGCTTTGATCAACGGAATGTCTCTTAGCTTCTGATTCATCTCTCCATGAAAATGAACACTTTAAAGAAATGTAGAATAAAAGGCAAGCCATGGATTTCTGTTGCTGTCACTGATACTGTTGCTGTCATTGTACAATTAGTATAAGTTCATAAGTTCTAGGAGCAGAATTAGGCCATTTGGCCCTCACGTCTACCACCATTCAATCGTGGCTGATCTATCTTTTCCTCTCTACCCCATTCTCCTGCCTTCTCCCAATAACCCCTGACACCCGTACTAATCAAGAATCTGTCAATTCCCGCCATAAAAATATCCATTGCTTTGGCCTCCACAGCCGTCTGTGGCAACAAATTCCACAGATTCACTCCTCCTCATCTCTTTTCTAAACGTATTTCCTTTTATTCGGAGGCTGTGTCCTCTGGTCCTAGACTCTCCCACTAGTGGAAACATCCGCTCCACATCCACTCTATCCAAGCCTTTCACTATTCGGTAACTTTCAATGAGGTCCCCTCCCCTCATCCTTCTAAGCTCCAGCGAGTACAGGCCCAGCGCCATCAAACGCTCATCACACATTAACTGAAACATCCCTGGGATCTTTCTCATAAACCTCCTCTGAACCCTCACCAATGCCAGCACATCCTTCCTCACATATGGGGTCCAAAACTGCTCAGAATAGTCCAAATGCAGTCTGACCAGTGCCTTATAAAGCCCCAGCATTGCATGCCTGTTTTTATATGCTAGTCAAAATAAATGCCAGCTAATTAATATATAATCTTCAGGAAGATTCTCCAGTTGCTGAACACATGCTCAGCTGTGGAACGTTATGGGAGGGGATTAGCTTGGGATCTGAGCTCTATAGGCGCAGCACTGTTAGATGGTATGTTTCAGCAGGTGTTAACTGCTTATGCACTTAGCCTTTCAGCAAGCTTCCAGTATGATAAGTGTAACACGTGTCCATGCATAGAGTGTGGACATGTCCAAACATCAATACAATGTGAGCTCGGAAGCCGTATTTAGCTTCCAGCTTTTGATTTGGCTCCAAAGGTGAATAGTTGTGTTTCAACACTGAGACTAAACACAAGATAGACAGAAAGTGCTGGAGTAACTCAGCAGGTCAGGCAGTATCTCTGGAGAAAAAGGATGTGTTCACCCACCCTTTTTCTCCCACCACCCTTTTTCTCCAAAGATGCTGCTTGACCCGCAGTGTTATTCCATCACTTTGTGTCGATCTTCATTGTGAGCCAGTATCTGCAGTTCCTTTCTTCATGAAACTAAACTCAATTTTAATTTAGAATATCCAGGGGTGACTTTAACTGAACAAAAGAGCTTGATGCATAAATGGAAAATCTATTTTAATAATTCTTATTGTGCAGCTTGTTATTAAAATGATAATAGTTCTACAACTTGGATTAACAAATATAAACAGTTTAGATCTGACAAAGTTTGAGGTACAAATCCTCTGATGTAGTGCCTTTGATCCTCTCACTGACTATTTTTAAATCCTGAAGTATATATTTATTTGCATAACAATTTACTAAATTTACATAAAAGTGAGACTTTATTTATATTTCTTTCCATCAGTGAAATTAAATTCATTTCCAGTAATTTCAAGACAAAATGCTCTTCAAAGTGACCACATCAAAGGGACATCAACGAGTAATCCCAAACCTAAGGTGAGAGATGATCATATGATCATTTACAAACATTAATATAAATGGAAAACTTAAATGCTACACCATTACTAGTCAAGAATCTCTCAAACACTGCTTTAAAAATACCCAATGACTTGGCCTCCACAGCCATCAGTGACAATGAAGTCCACAGATTCACCACCCTCTGACTAAAGAAATTCCTCCTCATCTCCTTTCTAAAGGATCATCGCAGATACCTGAAGTTTACCTGGATGGGGCAATAATGGCAGTTTAAAGCGTTACCCAATGGATTAAAATCAGCCCCAAGATTATTCACTAAGATACTAAAACCAGCCTTGGCAATATTAAGAAGACAAAAACATATTGTCATGGCATATCTTGATGATAGTAGGCAAAACCATGGAATTGACTATGTCAGCTGTATCAGCTACCAAACAATTGTTCGAAACCTTGGGATGTGTCTTACATCCAGATAAATCTAAGTTGAAGCCATCCACAACTATGGACGGCTTCACAATTAATTCAGTCCATATGACTGTAACTTTGCCAAGAGACAAAACAGTTGCATTGGCACAATCATGCAACAATCTAATGGTCAACAAACGACCAACTATTCGACAAGTAGCAAGAGTAATTGGGAAAATGGTAGCAGCATTTCCGGCTACGCAATTTGGACCTTTGCACTATCAAAACTTACAAAGAGCAAAGGTACAGGCACTAAAACGACATGCAGGTCATTATGATCGTGTCATGAAGTTACCCACTGAAGCAATATCAGAACTACAGTGGTGGGCAGAAAACGTTTGGCATAGTTTCAGCCCTATTATCATCACTAACCCTACGCTAGTTATCCAAACAGATGCCAGTGCTCAAGGCTGGGGAGCAACTAACGCCATATCCAGCACAGGTGGTAGATGGACTAACCCAGGGTCATCATTACTACTTACACTGGGCATAAATTATCTAGAGATGTTGGGTGCCTTCTATGGTTTAAAAGCATATGCATCAAATATGCATCACTTGCATGTTCGGTTACAAATAGATAATACTACGGTGGTGGCCTACATTAACCATATGGGCGGCATAAAATCGTTATCATGCGACAAGTTGGTTAACACAATTTGGCAATGGTGTGTCGAAAGACATATTTGGCTATCAGCAACTTACCTACCAGGTAAGCTAAATACAGTGGCAGACACCAGGTCACGTAAATTTAATGACAACATCGAATAGATGTTAAACCCCAAAATATTTGCAAAAATTGTCAAGCAATATGGCACGCCAGATATCGATTTATTCGCATCAAGGCTAAATCACCAGGTGCCTATGTATGTCGCCTGGGAACCAGACCCTGAGGCAGCAGCGGTAGATGCGTTCGCGCTGGATTGGGGAAATTTCTTCTTCTATGCATTTCCTCCCTTCTGCCTCATTAGTCGGGTACTACGCAAAATACAAATGGACTCTGCTTCAGGTATTTTGATAGTACCCGACTGGCCTAAGCAGCCATGGTTCCTGATACTCCATGACATGGTTGTTGGAACTCCGATGACATTTCCCAGTGACCCAGAATTATTACAACACCCAGTGTCTGGCATAAGCCACCCATGCCATGAAAAAATCAAACTCCTGGGTTGCAGATTCTGAACAGACCATTGCTGGGACTGGGATTATCAGAACAAACTGTCGACACCATGTCAGCATCCCTCCGAACATCCACCAAAAAACAGTACTTGACCAATATCAAAAAATGGGAAAAGTACTGCCTGGATACAGGGACCACCTACACAACTGCATCAGTCACCAATGTACTGGAATTCCTGGCCAAACTTCACTACGAAGAAGGACTCAGCTACACTGCCATCAACACAGCGAGAAGTGCCCTGTCTGCCTACTTAACACTAGCACCAGGACAACAGGCCATGGGATCTCACCCGCTGGTGGTAAAATTAATGAAAGGCATTTACAATACCAACCCCCCTAGACCAAGGTACACCCATATATGGGATGTCAGTGAGGTCCTGACTTACCTCAGGGGATGGCCACCAGCCAGATCCCTCAGCCTGGAACAATTCACACTCAAAACGCTCATGTTAATGGCACTTGTATCCGCACAGAGGGTCCAGTCTCTACATCGGTTACGACTGGACCACATGATTACAGCTCCAGACCAGATCTCGTTTATGATCCAGGGACTGATCAAACAGAGCAGGCCAGGAATGCCTAGTCCAGTCGTGATATTCCGGGCTTACCCACCAGAACCACGGTTATGTGTCATGACCCACCTACTATCTTATATAGACACAACTAACAATAGTCGAGGGAGTGAAAACGCCTTGTGGGTCAGTCATAAAAAACCTCATGGTCGGGTGATGAGCCAAACCATTTCGAGATGGCTCAAGCAGGTACTAAAAGCGGCCGGGATTGACACTAACTTGTATAAATCTCACTCCACCAGGGCAGCATCCACGTCACAGGTGGAAAGAATGAACGTGCCGATGGACCACATCCTGGCTACAGCAGGATGGGCCAGGGAAACCACGTTCAGGACTTTTTATCACAAGCCATTGGCAAAACCTGTGTTATATGCAGAAACAATTTTACAGTCTGCAAATATTTAATTTAAGCCCGGGGGAGCAATTTTATTTTTGTTGTTATTGTTAATAAATACCGTTTTTGTTTTTCATAAAACAGATTCATTGGTTGATTACGATAACACACTTCCTCCCTCAAAGACTTCGGCAGTGATGTAGTAATAACTGTTACATGGTTTGAAATCACGGAGCTTTGAAATCTTCACGGAATCACTCACGTGACTCCGAAGTAAAATAGTAAGATTAAACGAGAACTTACCAGTTTGAAGTTTGATCTGTATTTTATGAGGAGTTACGATGAGGGATTACGTGCCCTCCGCTCCCACCCTCAATAATATGGGTCAAATTCATAAACTGATGTCTCCTTGTCTTTACTATGTTTACTTCAATAACTGTGTCTATCTGTGATTCCACACCGCTGCTTTGAAGTATGCCGTGCATGCGTGCTGAGCGGGTTCTTCACGTAATCCCTCATCGTAACTCCTCATAAAATACAGATCAAACTTCAAACTGGTACGTTCTCGTTTAATCTTACTATTTTAATACGTCAAATTTCAAAAAGCACCTCCCTCCCACCCCCTCCCCCCACTCGGTCGCTCCACTGCCTTGCCAGGTACCCCCAAGGCCAGTGTTCAGTGATCGCTCAGTCCCCCCACTTTCAAAAATGCTCCGCGGCCCCTGGTTCATACAGAGAGCACTGCCAGATGTGAGCGGGAAACTGCGGCCAATTGTCTGTGATGTCTGCATCCCAATGCTCAACGCTTTGTATTTCGGAGTTGGCTAATGTTATCGATTTGTAATTGGCCTGATTTGTAATTAGTTAAAAAAACCTAAATGTATTAATCCAGAAAATATCCAGGGGATGGGATAAGTGTAATATTAAAATGACATGCAAGGTGTCAGGCTGTCTATCTCAATATACAGCCCCGATAACCCATTGTTTCCTTCAGTTAAATATTGAGAAGGTAGCACTGTTGTCATTTGCCACTCAACTATTATGTTTGTTTACCTCACTGACTATTTCTAACACCCCCCCCCCAAATTCTTTTGACAGGTTGAATAGAAATGTCCCCAATCTCGTTGTTTTATTAATTGAACACCTAGATGAACATCCTCAAGGAGTGGAATCTGATTCAGATGCGATCTTTAAGAGCTTGTTCAAAGAAGGGACATATTTTAAAGGAGTGACAGGGATACTGCAGGGGAATGTGTGAGGAGGTTATTATTTGTCTTTAGTTTTAGCTTGAACCAGGACATCTGAAGATTCAAAGTTTAATATAGTAATTGTGCTGATACTTACTCCAACCAACCACGTAATGAATATTATCCATTCCAGAGATTTTATTTTTCTGATGCCATTTAAACTTCACTTGGATTTCAATCACTTCAATGTAAAAGTAATTGGGAATGGGGAGAATTGGAACAAAAATTTGCCCTTGGTACATATTAACTGTAATATAATAATGTATGCATGTTGGTAGGAGCAAACAAAACAAAGATCTTTTTATCATTGTTGTTGTAGCGGCAGATTTTTATATCGTTCAAGAGATTACTCCCTCTAGCCACTTAAGAGACTACATGGCTTTAGGAGAATGTCGTAATACGCATGTGCGCTCTCCATGAGACCTTCAGAGCTTCTTCACAGTTGTGTTATGAATACCACAGAAAATATTATGTACTCTCAAGATCATATTAAATAAAATATTATTGCTTAAATATATACTGTTATTGGAAAATGAAGGAAATTGTAACAGAATAATTATACAGCAGTGTGAGTATAATTTTATTGATGAGAAATTGTGTTCAACCAATAGATTACTTCTTTGACAAAGTAACTAGCATGTTAGATAACAAGGAAGCCAATGGATGTATCAAATTTTGTTACACAAAATTTGGTCCGTGAAGTTCCCCATAAAAGATTACTGCATTAGAAAAGCACCTGTGGACTTGAACGTAATAGGTTAAGTCCAGGGGGTCAGGTATGGGGCTTTATGTGTGGGCCAGATGTATTGTCAGAGCAGAGGGGCTAGGAGCTAGGCCAAGTGAGCATCCAGAGTCAAGGTCTGGATTAGTACTAGGTGTGCAGTCAAAACTGGTACAATTAGAGTGTTCAGCACTGGGAAGCTAAGCAGGTAAGCAGCTATGATCAGGGTAGAATAGGGGGCCAGGTGTAAGGCTGGACTCAGGGTCAGGAATGAGAGAAGGTATGCAACTGGAGTCAGGTGTGTAGTGAGACCCAGGTTGGTCAACATGGGCCAAGTGTTTGATTATAATCTGATTTCCATTCATGAATATTCTAAGATCATTCATGTGCTGCACTTGTTGATCAGAGCCTGGCTCTACTGTGGAATGTAATTAGGAATGTAATGTATCCTAACCTTATGCATTACTAATCCAATTTAAAGCATAAATATTGCATTCAAGTGTAAGTTAAAAGACTCGCTACAGTATGCACCAGATTGCACAATTTCAAGCTGAAAAATGCAAAAGCACCCCCCTCTCACACTACCCCCCTCAGGTTGCTCCGCTCCCTCGGGCTTCGTCTCTCGTAATTTCTCACTCCCAACACTCATCCAATGTTGGCAGCCCTGTGTACATTCACCCTATTTATGCCCCTCATCATTTTATACACCTCTTTTAAATCACCCCTCAGTCCTACTCTCCAAAGAATAAAGCCCTCCCCCTGCCCAACCTCTCCCTATAGCACATGCCCTCGAGTCCTGGCAACATCCGCATAAACCTTCTCTGCAGATAAGTGCACATGGAAAATCTTTTTAAGACCTCCTTAGAGCGCACACACACACACACAGACAATCAGAAACGTAATTCCTTTGTGTGAATAAGGCTTTGTATTTTAATTAGTTTGCAGTAATAATGTACGAAAAAATATTGAAATTCATATCAAATTGATGCTGTGTGAGTAGAACTGTGCTCTCTTCAAAAGGAGCTGTACCTAGCAGACAAGATTTTCTGTATTTCTTTGCTTAAATGAACATGGACAGCCATCAGAAGATGCTGTTAGTATAACACAGTAATGACGGTATGCACCAGCAGTTTCTGTGGCATAAATCCGAGGCCATTGTTTCAGTACTCAGGCTTCATAATTGCTAGGTTGGAGGGCCTTAATAAACCAGACTACCTCTTAGCTTCACCACTGCATTAAACAGCATGATACATGACATAAACAGACCTCAGGGCACATTGTGCATTGGTTATGGCACTGACCATCATCAATCTCATGCAGTCATTATTGATTTAGGTTTAAAAAAGAACTGTGTTTAAGATGACCAATTATTATTTTTTACTGTGATCATTAAAGACAGAGTATTAATTTGTTCCTATAACAATGCAGCAATAGTAAGGGTAGCTTATTGTGCTGTACAGCCCCTGTCCCACTTACGTGTCCTTGGCACGCTAATTACACGACCTCGTGGTCGCGTTGAGGCGCGATGGTCCCGCGAAGGTCGCGCGCGACTTCATGCGTCTGCACAGCCGTCTGGAGCGCGTGACGTCATTTGAAGATGGACACAAAATGCTGGAGTAACTCAGCGGGACCGGCAACATCTCTGGAGAGAAGCAATGGGTGATGTTTCGGGTCGAGACTCTTCTTCAGTCTGAAAGAAGGGCCTTGACCCGAAACGTCACCCGTTCCTTCTCTCCAGAGATGCTGCCGGTCCCGCTGAGTTACTCCTGCATTTTGTGTCTATCTTCAATTTTCTTGGCCCGCTCTGGGAGTAGAAGTGGGGGCGGATCCGGACCACAACGACCGTGAGCCCCAGGCCGAGCTCGGCGATCGTTTGCCTGCTTCTGCTGCTGTTGGAGGTGAGACGTTATGTCGCGCCAGGGTCTTGGGCCTGTCCCACTTTGGCCATCAGTTACACGACAGGCTGGTGGCGCGCGAAGATTTTGTTCGCTACAAAATTTCGGAGCGCCGCGCGATACCGTGCACAACTCCATACCCCCCCACCCCCGCGCTTCTCAGTGGGAACGGCCCCGCGCGGCCACACGATGCCCGTGCGCCTCAACGCGACGATGAAGTCGCGTAATTTGCGTGCCAAGGACACATAAGTGGGACTGGGCCTTACCTTTTGGTACTGTCGCAAACATGTTTCTCTTCATCGGCCTGTTCAATGGCAGAGAGTTAATTAAGACACAAAGTGGTAGAGTGACTCAGCGGACCAAGCAGCATCTATGGAGAACATGGATAGGTGACGCTTCGGGTTGAGACCCTTCACAACTGTATGTACTATCTAGTTGCAATCTTCGATGCATGCCCTCATTGAACACACCAATTTTAATAACTTATTTAATCAAATCATCTTTGCCAATACTGGTGATTTCGTTTGTTTAGGTTTCTTTATTAAACACAAACCCTTCCAATGCAGGTGGCTAAATGTGGAGAGGGTGGCACAGTGGTGCAGAGGCAAGGCCACCAGCATAATCAAGTCTCAACCTGGTAACTCCTTCTTCTCCCCTCTCCCATCAGGCAAGAGGTACAGAAGTGTGAAAACACGCACCTCAAAATTCAGGGACAGTTTCAGCCCAGCTGTTATCAGGTAACTAAACCAACTTCTCATCAGCTAAATTGCAGTCCTGACCTCCCATCTAACCCATTGGAGACCTTCAATCAGACTTTAATGGACTTTATCTTGCACTAAACCTTATACCCTTTATCCTGTATCTGTGCACTATAATCGACTCGATTCTAATCATCGGGTGGCCCCGCGTGCGGCAGCCTCGCCAGCAGTCTGTTTGTCATTTCACCCTTTTCGTTATTTTTAGTCAGATTAAAGTATGTTTTTCGAGATTTCTTAGTCTTTTTTATGTGGGGGAGGTGGGGGGGGGGGGAGAAGAGGGGTATCTGTTTCCCAGTCACTTCCTGGTCGAGGATGCATCTATTCTCCGAGTCGCATCTTCGCCCCCCCCTTCGCGGCCTACCATCTGGATAGGAGACACATGCCGGAGACAGCAGCTGCGCAGCACGAAATTCCATCGCGGAGTGAGACGATGCCTTATTGGGGATCGCCGTGTTGAAGCTCCGGAGTGTTGGGCCTGCTGTTTAACATCGTAGAGCTGTGGTCTGCGGAGCTTCTAGCCGCGGGCGGCGTTGACTTTAACATCACGGAGTCCTGGGATCCTTTGCCAAGGGTCTCCAGTGTTGGAGCTCCACCCAGCTCGGCCTGTTCTAAGTAAAATTCCTTGTGTGTCGAGATAAGAAACGCACACTGTTCTCACAGCTAGCGAAGCCAGAAGACATAGCATAGCTGTTTTTTTTTATCCAAGCAGCTCTATGAAACCAGTATGCATCGAGTACAATTTGCACTCAACTACTAAAAGCTTTGTTACCAGAGAAAGTGGGAAGCTTGCATGCAGGCTCTTGCCTGGTCGACCACCCAAGGTGAGCATAATCTTTTTTCCCTAGATTCAGACTGGAAAGTGCAAATGCTTTGCCGCTGAATGCAAATTCTGTGCCAATATCCATGATCATGCTGTTACAAATTAGTGTGCAGTCACAGGTTGATTTTTTAACATAGGGATTCCTATTGCGATTTATACAGCATTTTATTTAAACCTGGCACAAAATGTTCTTTTGTGGGCAGCAAATTTATAACAGTTAAGATTTTTGATATGCATTGGAAATAAATGCAAATACATATTCCTTTGAATGCCAAAAATATTACGTATATCTAGTAACACAACTGGTATAGCCACTGCCACTGCCTCACAGCGCCAGAGACCTGGGTTTGATCCTGACTACGTGTGCTGTCTGTGTCGAGTTTGCACGTTCTCCCTGTGACCGCATGGGATTCCTCCGGGTGTTTAGAGATAGAGCTCAGAATCTGGCCCATCGGCCCACCAAGTCTGTGCTAACCAGTGATTACCCAGTACACTAACCCAATCCTATACACTTTACAATATTCACTGAAACCAATTAACCTATAAACGTGTACTTCTATGGAATGTGGGAGGAAATCCCTCGCAGGCACAGGGAGAACATATAAATTCCCCCATAGTCAGGATCGAACCCGGGCCTCTGGTGTCGTAAAGCAGCAACTCTACTGCTGCGCCACCGTGCCGCACATACTTCATGCTCCGATTTCCTCCCACATCTCAAAGACATGCAGGTTTGTAGATTAATTGGCTGCTGTAAATTGATCCCTAGTGTAAATTGTGATGTGAAAGTGGAATAACATAGAACTCATGCGAACTGGTGATTGGTGGTCGGTGGACTTAGTGGGCCAAAGGGCCTGTTTCCACGTTGTAACTCCAAACATACGTATTAATTAGTTATGTTGCAAAACCTACCTTCAGCGGGGCCCGTGTGCGCGATTTTGGTGCCGTTGAGAGGGGGCCGGGTTTAAAACGCGATTTTCCCTAGGCTATTAAAATCGAGGTTGTTCAGCATACTTAGTTGCTGCCGAAAAATCGCTGCGAGGTTCATACGCTGCAGCTATTTTTAAACTTAATTGGTTAATTTAATTGTTATAGTAGGTTAAAAATTATCCTCTAAACCCGCGACCGCCGACAATGGGACGGATCTCATACAGGGGACAACGGAAGGTAGGTTGTTTATTTTTACATTAAAAAGGGCTTCTTAAGATCCCTTTATACAAAGTTTTATATTGCGAGTAGCTAATTTGGGGCCCCATTAAATCCTGCAGTATTTTTCTGGGCATATGGGGTACAAATCCACCGCAATGGGAACGTTCCAAACCAGCGCGTTCCACAGAGTTCCACAGGATCCCACTCGAAAGCTGATTTAAATGGCCATTAATTTACAGCAATTGAACACTAAATTCCTTCAATTTGGCCTTTAAATTAATGTAAATGAGATTTTAAAATCATGTTTTATTGTGAATTCTTTGTGAATGTTATTTGGACACTTAGGCTATTTAAAAATGTTAATCTTTTCTTAAGAAATGGATAGATGTTTAGATCTAGTAATTGAAATTTGGAATTAGCTACAATTGGGTAACTAACTAATGATATGCTTTAATTTCAGGTCATCCAAGTAAGATTGTTTCATATTTGTTTTAGAATGCTTCAATCTATAATAAATGAAAATTTCTTTCAGTTCTCTTAATTTTTAATAAAGTTATGGTCATTTCACTGTCCTCGATCACAGCTTTTGTGTTAAGTCAATGGAAAATCAATAGGGAACAAGATGCTAATTTCCGAGTATGAAAATGGCCATAACTTTTTTAATACTGAAGATATGAAAGTGAATTAGGTGTCAAATTAAACTTATTTTTGTGCTTTATATGATGGGATAAATTGCAGACTTGATTTTTTAAATCTCAAAATTTTGTGACATTGCTATATTAATGGTCCATATTTATCTAATAATGAACCATAAAGAGGCAGAGAGATGCAAAGGCAAAAAATATGGATGATCTGCAAGAGATATGTATGACATTTACAAATATATTCTCATTGATAGATATATTCTCAGATATGTTTACTTCAGAAAATTGATACCATTTTCATTAAACCACCTGACCTATTAAAAGACACAAAGACTGGGGAATGTATTTGCATTAAGAAATGATATGCACCATAACTGACATCACTATTAGTATCTATTACACCCACGAGTTAAAGATTTAGTTAAATAGATGTAAAAATATCAGCTTTATTTATATAATTTTTAAACATAGCAAAAAAATTCTAGGTCTTTTTCAGGTGCGTTACCAAACTAAATTTGATGCTTTAAGAAGCCAGATGATTAAAAAGCTGGCCAAGATGAACTCGCACGCTTTCTTAAAGGAAGATAGGGTAATAAAAAGATGGCGAGTATAGATGCTCCCCGACTTATATATGGTATACGTCTTGTGGACATTTGCGTATGCCATATGTGACGTATGCCGGAAATGGAAGTGTTACTGTGCACGGGAAATTTACTAATCAACACAGAGACCACGGGGGGAGCTCCGTGCGGGGACCACGGGAGGAGCTCCGTGCGGGGACCATGGGGGGAGCTCCTTGCGGGGACCACAGGGGGAGCTCCGTGCGGGGACCATGGGGGAGCTCCGTGCGGGGACCACGGGGGGGGAGCTCTGATGCGGGGACCACGGGGGGGAGCTCCATGCGGGGACCACGGGGGGGAGCTCCGTGCGGGGACCACGGGGGGAGCTCCGTGCGGGGACCACAGGGGGAGCTCCGTGCGGGGACCATGGGGGAGCTCCGTGCGGGGACCACGGGGAGAGCTACGATGCAGAGACTGTAACACACCTGCGATTGAAAGAGTGAAGGAAAACTAATATCAAGTCAATAACCACAACTGCTGGTGGTTCTTCAGTTCAGTTCAATTTTTCTGCAGCTCAGATAGTCAAGGCGCTGCTTCATGGAAAGCCGACGATGAAAAGCTTTTGTTTCTTTTTCTCTTATTCTTTTTTCTCTGGGATCTGGGCATCGGCCCGTATTGCCCATATTGAGTTTCCATGCTGAGCTTTCTTCTCGAGTCACTGCACTCTTTCTAGTGAATGGCTGTTCTAGAACTTGTATTCAATGGGGATGAAGGACTGGTGATATTGATTGATTGAAAGATACAGCGTGGAAACGGGCCCATCGGACCACCTAGTCGATGCCAACTGTCCATCACCCGTTCTACATGATCCTACTTTCACAACATCTCCCTAGACACTAGATGCAATTTATACAGGCTGATTAATCTATCAACCTGCATGTTTCTGGGATGTGGGAGGAAATCGGAATACTTGTAAACACCAAGGTGGTCACCGGCAAAACTCCACACTGACAGCACCTGAGATCAGCATCGAACCCGGGTCTCTGGCGCTGTGAGGCAGCTGCTTTACCAGTTCTACTATTGTGCTTTGGCATACTCAAGGCACTGTTCAACGTTAAGGTCCTGTTAATTGTTTAGAAAGGCCTCCTCTCTTCAGCCTTTAGCAAAAAAACATAATTGTGGCACCATTCCTCAATCAAATTGAATACAACGAGCAAAGATCTCTTTAAATCATTCAGGTGATGGTGATTGTGCCTGTAACAAGAGCCAGGTACAAAACACAATTTACATGGGATACAGTTTAAGAGACAGATACAAAGTGGTGGAGTAACTCCTTAGGTCAGGCAGCATCTCTGGAGAAAAAGAGTCTGAAGATAGGTCCCAACCCAAGATGTTTTCTCTCCAGAGATGCAGCCTGACCCGCTGAGTTACTCCAGCACTTTGTGTCTATCTTTGGTTTTAACCAGCACCTGCAGTTCTCTGTTTCTACATTTTAAGAGAAATTAATAAGCAAGTCTCAAGTTTCTTCTTATAAAGAATTCCCCCCAAGGGGAAAGCACATTTGGACGGCAGTGTTGTACAAATGCGACTGTAACAAGATTTCTTTTCACCGCTCCTATTAATCCCAGAGTTTGCAAAATCTCAATGTGTTTCACTGCATGACCTTGCAACACCCATGGGCTAGAAATAGTAGCAGATTATGTAGTCCTCAGATGTTAAACTGCAGGGTATCAAAAATTCTGTTCTGAAAGAAACAACAGCAATCTGTACAAGGGCCAGCATGCAGTAAGTCATGTTCCACATTGCTTGGCTTTCAATCACCATAAAATGGGCAAAAATTCTCTTTTTCTATGATTCACATCTCTTTCTCTTTGATTCACATCTCCTCGAAAACACGAAGCGCTAATGGTGAAATTTTTACATAATCCGGTAGAGATTTACCTCATGATCTCGAAAATCGCCTCATCTGAAAATTTGATTCATTATTTCCCAAATTTTTTACTAAAATTGTTCACCAATCTGAGATCTTTTAAAAAATCTAACGAGCTGATACGAGCTGGATGACTTCACCATGCCTCTGCTGCTCGCGGCCAGCTGCGCGTAATTTTCAACGCACAGCCTGCTGGGCACTGTTTTCCACGAGCTGCGAGTTACGTGGCCCAGCCCCCCCCCCCCCCCCTCCCCCCTCCCCCCCCTCCCCCCCCCCCCTCCTCCCCCCCCTGTCTCTCTCTCTCTGTCACTCTCTGTCTCCGCCCGCCATCCGTGTCCGGGTCTCGGCTCTCGGCTCTCCGCTCAGCACGGCCGATCGCCTTATACATGCGCACTGCCACGGGCAGCACATCATCCGTGCCTTTCAAGACTCTCAAGGACACCTTACAAAATTTAGTAAACAGAATACAAAACATGTAAGCGGATCCGGGTCTCTGGCAATTTTAGGCAGCAACTTTATGGCCAATGTACTGCCCCATAGTCTTGAACTGAATTAAAACATACAGTAGCTGTAAAGGGGGACATAGCGTCACTTAGAGATTTAAGACTGAAAATGGAGTTTCTTTTTTTTTAGTAACCAAAGTTATCAACGTATTATTTTTTGTGTGTTGGAAAATAAAATATAGTGGCACAGCTGGTGGACTTGCTGCCTCACACGCCAGAGATCTGAGTTCGATCCTGTTCTCGGGCACTGTGTTGAATTTGCACATTCTCCCTGCAAGCATGTGGGTTTCCTTCCACATCCCAAAGACGCATTGGCTTTGTAGGTTAACTTGTCTCTGTAAAATTGCCCCATATGTGCAGGGAGTGGGTGATGAAAGTGGGATAGCAGAACTGGTGTGAATGGGCTCCTTGAAGTTCGACAACATGCCGACAAGTGACATCATGACAAAAATGCTGGAGAAACTCAGCAGCTGATGGAGCGAAGGAAATAGGTGACGTTTTGGATCGAGACACTTCTTCAGACTGATGTGAGGGTGCGGGGGGGGGGGGGGGGATGAGGTGGGGCGGGAAGAAAAAAGGAAGAGGCAGAGACAGTGGGCTGAGGAACTCCTGGGAAGCGGAGGAGAAAGCAGGGACTACCTGAAATTGGAGGTCAATGTTCATACATAGAAACATAGAAAATAGGTGCAGGAGGATGTCCTTCCCCATTCGGCCCTTCGAGCCAGCACCACCATTCATTGTGATCATGGCTGATCGTCCCCTATCAATAACCCGTGCCTGCCTTCTCCTCATATCCCTTGACTCCACTAGCCTCTAGAGATCTATCTAACTCTCTCTTTAATCCATCCAGTGACTTGGCCTCCACTGCCCTCTGTGGCAGGGAATTCCATAATTTCTCAAAGAGAGTGAAAAAGTTTTTTCACACAGTCTTAAATGACCTCCCCTTTATTCTAAGACTGTGGCCCCTGATTCTGGACTCGCCCAACATTGGGAACATTTTTCCTGCATCTAGCTTGATAAGATGCCCCCTCATCCTTCTAAACTCCAGTGAATACAAGCCTAGTCTTTTCAATCTTTCCCCATATGACAGTCCCGCCATCCCAGGGATCAATCTCGTGAACCTACGCTGCACTGCTTCAATCACAAGGATGTCCTTCCCCAAATTCGGAGACCAAAACTGTACGCAATGCTCCAGATGTGGTCTCACCAGAGCCCTATACAACTGCTGAAAAACCTCTTTACTCCTATACTGAAATCCTCTTGTTATGAATACAGTTGGGGTGTAAACTACCCAAGCGAAATATGAGGTGCTGCTCCTTCAATTTCCGGTGGGCCTCACTTTGACCATGGAGGAGGCCCAGGACAGAAAGGTCGGATTCGGAATGGGAGGGGGAGTTGAAGTGCTGAGCCACCGAGAATCGCCAAGCCTAGTTGGTTAGTGCAAACCGAGCGGAGGTGTTGGGCGAAGCGATCGCCAAGCCTACGCTTGGTCTCACCGATGTAGAGCAGCTGACACCTAGAGCAGCGGATGCTATAGATGAGGATGGAGGAGATGCAGGTGAACCTCTGCCGCACCTGGAAAGACTGCTTGGGTCCTTGAATGGAGTCAAGGGGGGGGGAGGTAAAGCGACAAATGTAGCATTTCCTGCAGTTGCAAGGGAAAGTGCCAGGAGAGGGGGTGGTTTACGTGGGAAGGGACGAATTGACCAGGGAGTTAAGGAAGGAGCGGTCCCTGCAGAAAGCCGATAGGGGAGGAGATGTGAAGATATGGCCAGTGGTGGGATCCCGTTGGTAGACAAAGCTGGAGAAAATCAGCGGGTGAGGCAGCATCTATGGAGTGAAGGAATAGGCGACGTTTCGGGTCGAGACCCTTCTTCAGACTGATGTCGGGAGGGGTGGGGGGCGGAAAAAAGAAAGGAAGATGCGGAGACAGTAGGCGGTGGGAGAGCTGGGAATGGGGAGGGGAAGGAGGGAGAAAGCAAGGACTACCTGAAATTGGAGAAGCCAATGTTCATACCGCTGGGGTGTAAACTACCCAAGCAAATTATGAGGTGCTGTTCCTCCAATTTGCAGTGGGCCTCACTCTGGCCATGGAGGAGGCCCAGGACAGAAAGGTCGGATTCGGAATGGGAGGGGGAGTTGAAGTGCTGAGCCACCAGGAGATCAGGTTGGTTATTGCGAACTGAGTGGAGGTGTTGTGCGAAGCGATCGCCAAGCCTGCACTTGATCTCACCGAGGTTGATCATACACTGAATAATCCAACCAGATTTTTGTTTGGAAGTGGAAAGAAATAATAGAAATTGCATTCATTGCAACGTGTAAAAATAGTTGAGATACTGTATTGTAATTTTGCTGCATGCCATTGTGGGATATATCATGTCTTGATTGGTGAATATGTTTAGTTTGCGACTTTATTTGAAGCAGAAATAATATGTGAATACTTCATTGACCATAATTCCGACTGGTAACTATGCACTTCGTCCGAGCACATTATGGCATGCGTCATGCAAACCGTCTTAATTGACCACCTAAACTGTCATTTGGCAACCTAAAAAACTGCCGAGGTTGACCGGCTGGCAACAGGGAAAAAAAGTTAAGTGAGAGCCCTGCTCTCCCCCTCCTCTCTTTCTCTCTCCCCCTCCTCTCTTTCTCTCTCCACCTCCTCTCTCTCTCTCCCCCTCCTCCTCTCTCTCTCTCCCTCCTCCTCTCTCTCTCTCCCCCCCTCCCTCGCCTCCACCTCCTCCCCCACCCACCCTCCCCTAAACTCCCTCCCCCTCCCCTCCATCCCATCCACCCCCTCCCCTACACCCCCTCCCCCCTCTGTCTCTGCCCCCTCTCTCTCTCTGTCTCTGCCACCTCTCTCTCTGTCTCTGCCCCCTCTCTCTCTGCCCTCACTCTCTACCCCCCCCCCCCCCTTCCCTCTCTAGATGCGCCTGCAAGTTTTCGGGCTATGCGTCAGTGGATAGGACGGGGGATGGGGTAAAAGGAGCAAATGAATAATATTAATATTTTAAGTAGTTAGTGTGTATAAGTAGTTAGTGTGTGTGTGACGCTGCATGTAGATGGGGGCTGCTGATCGGTATGGGCAAGTTGGGCCAAAGGGCCTGTTTCCACGCTGCATGAATCAATGAGTAAGCCAAATCTGAATGTTGTACTCAAAGCTGATCTCAGCCAAGCCTTGTATATTCTCATCAAGATGTCTTCACTTCTACAATCTAATCCCTTGCAAAAAAGGTTAGCATAACTTTTCCCATCTAATTTATTTGTGTACCTACCGTCAAGCTTGCCTTCTGAACTCGAGGTCACTCCACATAAGGGGAAGTGTGAGGCAAGTATTTTTTAAAACACAGCGGATGGTGGGTGCCTGGAAGGAACAGTCAGGAGTGATGGTGGAGTCAAATATGATAGTGGCACTTGAGAGGCTTTTAGATAGGCACATGGATATGTACAGGGAATGGAGGGATATGGATCATGTGCAGGAAGTGAAGATTAGTTGGAATTGGCAATATACTGTAGGAGCAAAGAGGTCCTTCTGCAGTTGTACAGGGCCCTAGTGAGACCACACCTGGGGTTTTGTGTGCAGTTTTGGTCCCATAATTTGAGGAAGTACATTCTTGCTATTGAGGGAGTGCAGCGTAGGTTTACGGTTAATTCCCGGGATGGCGGGACTGTCATATGCTGAGAGAATGGAGCAGCTGGGCTTGTGCACTCTGGAGTTTAGAAGAATGAGAGGGGATCTCATTGAAACATATAAGATTGTTAAGGGTTTGGACACGCTAGAGGCAGGAAACATGTTCCCGATGTTGGGAGAGTCCAGAACCAGGGGCCACAGTTTAAGAATAAGGAGTAAGCCATTTAGAACGGAAACGAGGAAACACTTTTTCTCACAGAGAGTGGTGAGTCTGTGGAATTCTCTGCCTCAGAGGGCGGTGGAGGCAGGTTCTCTGGATACTTTCAAGAGAGAGCTAGATAGGGCTCTTAAAAATAGCGTCAGGGGATATGGGGAGAAGGCAGGAACAGGGTACTGATTGGGGATGATCAGCCATGATCACATTGAATGACGGTGTTGGCTCGAAGGGCCGAATGGCCTACTCCTGCACCTATTGTCTATTGTCTATTGTCATACTCAGCACAGACATTGTGGGCTGAAGGGCCTGTTGCTATGGTGTGCAGTTCAGTGTTCTAAATACAAACATTTAATAGCTTCTCAATATATTTTTTTAAACATTCTGGTTTTCTATTCTTTGTCCAAGAAGCTTATATTTTTCATATTGACGCTGCAATAGGATATAGACAAGATAACTAACCCCTGTACCCTCCCCCTTGTTTAAGCTAATTATATTCAATTGAAGACACTTTACAGCCTCTACACAGCGCACCTTCCTACTTAGCTTATGAACATCAGCAAACGTCATTAAGTTACACTCATCTTTTATGTGTATATAGTGAACAGCTGAGAGCATAATGTGTACCTCTGACATCCTACTAGTGAAAGCCTGCAAACTTCAGAAAAGCCATGTTTAGAGATACGGCATGGAAACAGGCCCTCCCGCCCACTGTCACGCCAACCATCGATCACCCGTACACACTAGTCCCTTCTTCTCTCACTATCTCATCCATTCCCAACACACTCGGGGCAATATATAGAGGCCAGTTAACCTGCAAACCCACATGTCTTTAGGATGTGGGAGGAAACAGGAGTACCCAGAGGACACCCATGTGGTCACAGGAAGAATGTGCAAACTCCACACAGACAGCACCCAAGGATAGAAGCCGGGTCTCTGCCACTGTGAGGCAGCAGCTCTACCTGCTGCACCACACTAATGCCATTACTATTTGTTTAATCATATCTCAATCTGTGCTAATGTTATCCCCAACTCTGTGGATCAGCATTTCAATTGACAACATTTTGTCATATCTTAAAGAGACAAAGTGCTGGAGTAACTCAGCAGGTCAGACAGTATTTGTGGAGAACATGTGTAGGAAGGAACTGCAGATGCTGAGTTAAACCGAAGATAGACACAAAAAGCTGTAGTAACTCAGCGGGACAGGCAGCATCTCTGGAGAGAAGGAATGGGTAACATTTCCTGAAACGTCTGAAGAAGGGTCTCGAACCGAAACCTCACCCATTCCTTATCTCCAGACATGCTGCCTGTCCCGCTGAGTTACTCCAGCTTTTTTGTGACTATTTTGTGGAGAACATGGATAGGTGACATTTTGTGTCGAGACCCTTCTTCAGTCTGACCCGAAACATCACCTATTCATGTTCTCCAAAGATGCTGCCTGACCTGTCGAGTTACTCCGGCACTTTGTGTCTTCTTTTGTGAACCAGCATCTGCAGTTGCTTGTTTCTACCATCTTTGTAGTATCTTATCGAATGTCATTTAAAATTCAGAAATACAGCCGTTACTGGTTCCCCTTTATGCATCTTGATGAAGGTGGTTTCCAAAAGCCCTGATATCAGTTCATATTGATGCATTTCAGCACTTTTCCAAAAGCAGATGTCAGGCTAACTAACAGCTTTACAGTTCCTTATTACATTATTTTCATTCCTATCCTCAACAGCAATGTTATATTGGCAATAACAATGTTACACTTATGGAATTGATTAGAACATTTTGTGTTTCGGGAGGTTTGTTTTTCCTCCAGCTACAGTACTTTCTAAATATGTTCTCTACCACAAATATCCTCTCAGGTTCAGTGATGTTCCTTGCTGCAACAAAGATTCCTTAGCCATGTTATAGACTGAAACAGGTCCTTCATTTTACATCTACTGATGTAGATGGCATAACCCAGCAACTGCAGACGCTGTAGCTATCTTATGCTTCAGTTTATTATTGTCACGTTTACCGAGTTACAGTGAAATGCTTTTGTTTGCGTGCTATCCAGTCAGCGAAAAGACTGTACATGAGTACAATGAAGATGTCCACAGTGCACGAGTAAATGCTACAACATTTAGTACAAAGATATAATATTGAAGTCTGATAAAAGATAGTTCAAAGGTCTCCAATGAGGTAGATGGGAGGTCAGGATCATACTCTAGCTGGTGATAGGATGGTTCAGTTGCCTGATGACAGCTGGGAAAAAAAGTGTCCCTGAATCTGGAGGTGTGCGTTTTCACACTTCTGTACCTCTTGCCAGATGGAAGAGATGTTCATCTTCAGACAGAGATTCATTTAAATTGGCATCATGTTCGGTACCGAAATTGTGGGCCGAAGGGCCTGTTCCTGTGACGTATGGTTCTATGAATCGAATGGAACAAATGATCTGAGCAAATATCATGAGCATGGGCAAATTCATCATATTTGTTCTTATCAAATGATCAATACAAATGTCTGAAGAAGCGTTTCGACCCGAAACGTTGCCTATTTCCTTCGCTCCATAGATGCTGCCTCACCCACTGAGTTTCTCCAGCATTTTTGCCTTCCTTCGATTTTCCAGCATCTGCAGTTCCTTCTTGAACATCAATACAAATGATCTGACTTTTTCATTTCAATCAGTAGTTGTGATTATGCAATAAAGTACTTGAGCCCAGAAACCCACCAACACAGTGATTGTGACCATTTATTGATTGGCAATTTGTTCCGAGCTTCTTGTAGTAGTCTAACGACCTTTTACTTCAATTTCTAATAAACAATGTTCAAATATTGCACTCAAAATATTTTTTTTTCTGAATATATTTTGTTGAAAAATGGTTAAATATATCTCAACACATGAAACTGTTCTTTGGAGTCAATTCTAAAAAACATCAACACCAAGGCGATGCATTCCAAACTTTCCACCGCTATAAATCAAGTCTATAAGCCATTGTTTTCACCTCGACCCAAAATGTCACCTATCCATATTCTTCAGAGATGCTGCCTGCCCACTGAGTTACTTCAGCACTTTGCGCCTTATTTTGTAGACAGCATTTGCAGTTCCTTGGTTCTACATATCGCTCCTATTTATTTGCTTAGAGGCTAATTAATGCTGGATTCTGCTACTTGGCTCCTGAGTATATTTTTATCAGTTTCAGATCTTTTTCCCTTGTTTTGTGATCCCATGCAACCAGAGTGTTCTTTTTTGTACTACATTTTTTATTTATTGAACTTTTGTTTATTATATTATCTATTGAGTTATAAAGTTATCATAAAGTTATACAGCGTGGAAACAGGTCATTTGGCCCAACTTGACCGTGCCGACCAAATTGTCCCATCTACACGTCCCACCTGCCTGCATTTGGCCCATATCCCTCCAAACCTATCCTATCCATGCACCTGTCCTATGTTTCTTAAACGTTGCAATAGTACCTGCCTCAACTACTTCCTCTGGCAGCTCGAATATTCCCTTCTCCCTCCATTCTATTCTCAGAGGCAATATACAGAAAACCATTAGCTGTTCTGCTTCACATTTTTCATGTTCATTTTGCAAAACCTCTGAGGAACTTTCCTGCAGCTTTCCTTTCCACCTCTTAGCTGCAAACCTCATCTCATATTCCCTTGCAACAATCTCCAATGCCCACTACTACAAGCGCTTTGCTTTATAAATTTAAACTGATGCACAACCAGTAATCAGGATGTTTTACCTGCAAATTCGGGATTTCTGTTGCAGGAGGGGGGAAAAAAAACGATAATGAAAATGTGACATTTCTAAAGCAAATCGTATAACGGCTGCAAATGTATTGCCGGTTTTAAAAGTATAACGAGTTGCCCTTCCGCGGTTTCACGATAAACGCATTCAGACTGAGGTGCCTCTAACCACATGCTTGGGAAGTTATTAGAAATGCAGATCTGAAGCTGCAGACATGCATAAATCACTGTATGTCAGGTTAGTTTGGTTCAGAAGTACACTTGCTCCCTACTTATCAGTGTCAATCACACATATAAGTGCTGACACAGCCATTGTAACAGTGTTATTTCAGAGCACACTTAAAAAAATAACAGCAACTCCTGATACAGAATCACATAACACTCTTCTCCAAATGTAAGCGAAAGTCAAAGGGGGGAGAGAGGGGAAAGATTTAGCTTAGTTACGTTATTGTCATATGCACCGAGATGGAGTGGAAACCTTTTGTTGTGTGTTAACCAGTCTACGGAGAGACAATACGTGGTTACAATCGAGCCATCCACAGAGTAACAATGACCAGATTTAATATAATATAAATTTAATACGGACCTGAGGGGCAACTTTTTCACTCAGAGGGTGGTGGGTGTATAGAACGAGTTGCCAGAGGAGTCAGATACTATAAAAGCATTTAAAAGACACTTGGACAACTACATGGATAGGGAAGGTTTCGAGAGACATAAATACGGGAAAATAGGACCAGCTTAGATGGGGCATCTTGGTCGGCATGGACGTTGGGCCGAAGGGACTGTTTCCCTGCTGTATGACTCTCCTCACCTCTACATATATGGTACTATTAAAGTAAAATGTTCAGGAGAGGAAATAGAAATTTTGTTTTCAGGAACATATTCTGGCATTCCAATGACTGCTTGTTCCAAATATATTTTCCATTATTTGAAATAAATAATTTACATTATTAAATGTTGCTATGTATATGCTAATAGGAAGTTTTGTCCATGGAGAACACATATTGGGAAAATTACATCCACCGGAAATAGTAATGGAAAATCAATGGCAATTGACCAAAGTACTACCATTGGCCAAGCTGCTGAGAAGGATATTCATAAAGCAAAAAGCACAAAGTGCTGGAGTATCTCAGTGGGTCAGCCAGCATCTCTGGAGAACATTGATCGGAGAACTTGTGATAGGTGGATACAGAAGATGTGCAGGTTTGTAGATACATTGGCTTCTGTAAATTGCACCAGTGTGTAAGACTGAAACAGTGTATGGGTTGATCAGTGGTTAGTGCAAACTCAGAGGGCCGAATGGCCTATTTCCACACTGTATCTCTAAACTAAAGTAAATATATATTATTGAATTTCAAGCTGCAGAAATACAAATGGGGAGAAACTGTAGTCTAGGGAACAAAAGGGATTTTTAATGTATGTCAGTCAGGTGTCTTTCCTCATAAAGTAAGATCAAGTTTAGTTTAGTTTAGGGATGCAGCGCAGAAACAGGCCCTTTGGCCCACCGAATCCGCGCCGACCAGCGATCCCCGTACATTAACGCAATCCTACACACACTCGGGACAATTTTACAATTATACCAAGCTAATTGACCTGCAAACCTGCACATCTTTGGAGTGTGGAAGTAATCTGGAGCACTCAGAGAAAACCCACACAAGTCACGGGTAGAACGTACAAACTCCATACTAACAAGCATTCGTAGTCAGGATAAAACCCGTGTCCTTGATGCTGCGTCACGGTGCCATGGGGGAATGAAAGATGAAGGAGGACCAAGCAAAGACGAGGGGAAGGTGGACATTGACAATGTTCATAAAATGTCCAGATAAGAGTGAGTGTAGCAAGCAGCACCAATACACTTATTGATCTACCAAAAGAGCAAGTTACATGGAGCAAGGTGACGGAGGAAAGATTTAATAGGCAACCGAGGGACAACTTTTATTTTTTACACAAAGGGTGGTAGGTATATGGAACAAGCTGTCAGAGGAGGTAGTTGATGCAGGTACTATCACAACATTTCAAAAACATTTGGACAGGTACATAGATAGGATAGGTTCAGAGGGATATGGGCCAAATGTGGGCAAATGGGACTCACTTAGATGGGGCATGTTGGTCAGCATGGACGAGTTGGGCCGAGAGGCCTGTTTCCGTGCTGTATGACTCTAAATGTCTAAAGCCTCTTTACTGTAGAATAGTGTAAAACACAAAGTGCTGGAAGAATATTTAGACAGATACATGGATAGGAAAGCTTTAGAAGGATATGGGCCAAACACAGGCAGGTGGGACTAGTGTAGATGGGGCATGTTGGTCGGCCTGGGCAAGTTGGCCGAAGGGCCTGTTTCCACGCTGTGTGATTCTGTGCCTCTAAGAAGCTAAATTCTGCTTCTGAATTCCAGGAAGGAAACAGTAACCTGTTGTATGTGGTCAGAGATATGGATGGCAGAGTGGTAGCGTTGCTGCCTCACAGTGCCAGAGACCCAGGTTCGATCCTGACTACCGATGCTGTCTGCACCGAGTTTGCATATTCTCTCTGTGTCCGTGTGTGTTTCTTCCGGCTGCTCCCGTTTCCTCTAAAATTCCAAAGACATGTGGGGTTGTCCGTTAATTAGCCCTCTGTAAATTAACCCTAGTTTATTGGATACAACTAGTGTACCCGGGTGATCGCTGATCGGCACGGACTCGGTGGGCCGAAGGGCCTGTTTCCACGCTCTATCTCTGAACTAAACAAAATCCGTGATTGTGGAGGCAATAGAAAGAACGTCCCCAGTGGAGACAATGTCAAGAGTAGTCTGGGAAACCATTACCTGAAGCTTTGAGACAAGGTCATGGTTCAGTGGGAGGTATGAGAGAATGTCGTAGCGTTGCATTCAACATTTGCAAGATAGCGGTTGTTACACCAAAAAGCAACAGCACAACCTCGTTAGCCTGTTCAATACATTATTCATGACAGACCTAAATGCACATTGCTACAGTTTGAGAGGATGGGAAATTAGAACAAGAGACATAGAGAATGGAGACAGTAAATGTTTTTTTGTCAGTTTCTGGGGAGAACAGTGGAGTTAGTGGGAGTATGTAGTAGGTTGATGATGAACAGATCGTATGAAAGGTGATTCATCCAAAATGTAAACAGCTTCTTGCCCCTCAAATACTGCTTCTCTTGACTATATCAACTATTTACTATTAAATATTTGCTTTCATTGTGGTATTATGTTGATGTACATGTACATGAATACAGTGATATTACCACGTCCAAATACCTTACTCATTCTTCATAAGCTGCATTATATTTGTAGCTTCCTCAACAGTGGTAAACAGGACAAGTATAAACAGTGACTAAACCCAATGACTCGAAGCAACGTTGTGCAAATATTAGAGTTTGGAGATGTTTAGAGATACAACATGGAACGAGAGTCCATGCCGATTGTAGATCGCACAGTCACGCTAGTTCAATGTTATCCTGCTTTCTCGTCCAGGGGCAATTTTTAGAGGCCAATTCACCTACAAACCTGTACGTCTTTGGGATGTGGGAGGAAAGCGGAGCACCCGGAGGAAACCCACGTAGTCACAGGGAGAACGTGCAAACTCCACACTGACAGCACCCGAGGTCAGGGTCGAACCAGGGCCTCTGACGCTCTGACATATTATATGGTGGTTTTCTCTCACATTAAGATCTTACAACATAGAAAAGGACCAACCCGCCAGCTCGCTGTCTGTGGCTGCAGTTGGAAGGAGTGGTCCAAAATGTCCCTCTTTGTCATTGTTAGTAGCCCCGGATTTCTTCTCTGGAGTATAGAAGTTGGGAGATCATATTGATGAGGCCGCATTTAGAGAACTGTATTCAGTTCTGGGCAACATGTTATAGGAAAGATGGTGTCAAGCTGGAAAGGGTACAGGGAAGATTTATAAGGATGTTGCCAGGACTCAAGGACCTGTGATATAGGGAGAGGTTGAGCAGGCTAGGACTTGGAGCACAGGAGTTTAAGGTGTGATCTTATAGAGGTATATAAAATCATGAGAGGAATAGATCGGGTATTCGCAGAGTCTCGTTCCCAGAGTAGGGGAATGGAGAACCAGAGGACATGGGTTTAAGGTGAGAGGGGAAAGAATCTGTGGTGTGACTTTCTTTACACAAAGGGTGATGGGTGTATGGAATGAACTGCTGGAGAAGGTAATTGTGACAGGTACTATCGCAACGTTTAAGAAGCATTTAGACAGGTACATGGATAGAACAGGTTTAGAGGGATATGAGCCAAATGCAGGCAAGTGGGACAAGATGGGGCATGTTGGTCAGTGTGGACAAGTTGGGCCAAAGGGCCTGTTTCCACGCTGTATGACGCTATGACTTAAAACATCAATTTAATTCCCTGTTAACTATTACCTTTGAATTGAATTCCACCATTATTGGGAAGTGAGTTTAGTTTAATTTAGAGATGCAGCATGAAAACATGCTCTACGGGCCATCAAGTCCATGCCAACCATCAATCACCTGTGAGTTTTAGATAATATCTTGCTGCTTTCAAATTTCTCAATTCAATGTCGTTTTTTTTAATCAATGCACTCTGATATATCCCTGTGGCTGGGGAAGTGTAGCAAAAGTTCACCAGATTGATTCCCAAAGTGGGAATAATAAACAGATTGGCTTTATGCCATCACAAGTTTAGAAGGAGGAGTAATTTCATTGAAATGCACAAGATCTTTGCACATCTTGAGAGGGTTACAGTCTCAAAGCAAGGAATAAGTCACTTAAGATTGAGATGAAAAGAAATCTCATCAACCAGAGGATAATAAATCTTCGTCGTTACTTATACAAAAGCGCTGCAAAACAGTCACTGAATACATTCAAGACAGGGATTGACAGATTTTTAGCACTTTGGTGAACAGATGTGGGATTAATGCAGGAAAGTGCCACTGAGGTAAAAAAATTAACAACAAAACCACAAATCACACAAGAGCTCATAGACGGCAGAACAGACACGGAGAGAAATAGCCGACGCTTATTATTTCTTATATTAACCATTCTGCATGGAAGCAGCTTGCTTTTATTCATTAAATAATTTACAATTTTAACCTCATCAATTGAATTGAAAATGGCAACAATCTTAACATGCAGAAACAAAACTGCAGATGCTGATTAATAAAGAAAAGGACAGTGCTGGAGTAACTCAGCAGGTCAGGCAGCATCTCTGGGAACATGGATAGATAACGTTTTGGGTCGAGACACTTCATAAATTCATAAGTCATAGGAACCATTGTCCCATTGAGTCTATTCCGCCATTCAATCATGGCTGATCTATCTTTCACTCTCAACTACATTCTATTGCTTTCTCCCTGCAACCTTTGGCACCTTTTCTAATTAAGATCCTGTCATTCTCCTCTTTAAAAAATAACCAACGATTTGGCCTCCACAGCCGTCTGTGGCAATGGCCTGCAGGTTCACCACCCTCTGGCTTAAAAATAAAATTCCTCCTCATCACTTTTCTGATGGTTTTCCTTTCTTTTATTCAGAGGCTATGGCCTCTGGTCCTCGCATCTACTCTATCCAAGCTTTTCAATATTTAGCAGGTTTCAATGAGTTTTCCCCCTCATCCTTCTAACTCCAGTGTGCAGGCCCAGAGCTGTCAAATGTTCATCCTACATTAACCCAATCATTCTCGTAAAATAATTGCATTTTGTCATTCAGACAGTTGACAGACGTTTAGTTCTTCGGGGAACAGATAAGTGATTACTGCAGGAAAGTGGCATTGAGTCTGACAAAGGGTCCTGACCAGAAACGTCACCTATCCATGTTCTCCAGAGATGGTGTCTGTCTGCCCCGCTGAGTTACTTCAGCACTTTGTGTCCTTTTGAAGATTCTTAACATTGTCTGATTAAAGGAGGCAGGATAGAGTGGATATGGAGAGGACGTTTCCACCATAGCCTCAGAATAAAATCAACTACCTTTAGAAAGGAGATGAAAAGGGTTTTTTTTAGTCAGAGGGTGATGAATCTATGGAATTCATTGCCACAGATGGCTGTGGAGGCCAAGTCAATGGATATTTCGCGGCGGAGATTCAGTACTCTCCATCCTTTATTCTATACCCTCCGACTCATTGGTTGGAGGGCGGCACGGTGGCGCAGCGGTAGAGTCGCTACCTTACAACTCCAGAGACCCAGGTTCGATACTGATCTCGGGTGCTGCCTGTACAGAGTTTGTGCGGTCTCCCTGTGTCCATATGGATTTTCTCCGGGGTGCTCCGGTTTCCTCCCACACTACAAAGATGCACAGACAGGTTTGCAGATTAATTGGCTTTGGTAAAAATTATAAATTATCCTTTTTTTAATTTTTTATTAAAAGCATTGTACATACATCTTAATCATGATATGCAATGTAATACATTTTGTGTACAACTTCTCTTTTTTTTAATTACCCCTAGTGTGTAGAATAGTGCTAGATTACGGGGTGATCGCAGGTCGGCGTAGACTTAATGGATCGAAGACCCCGTTTACAAGTGTTTCTGATGTCTAAACATCTTATCTCAGGCGATGGATTCTGATTTGATGTCCCATCTATCCATTCCCAGTAGTGGAGTGGGGTGGGGTGGGGTGGGGGATCCAGATGACCGTCGGTGCATCAATCCTATCTCTGATGATGAGGAGGGTCAGGGAAAGTAATCCTCCTCTTTCCTGCCCACCAGAGGTGGTCCATGACTTAATCAGGGCAGAGCAGGATAAGTTGAAGCTGGTCACCCATTCCTTCTATCCAGAGATGCTGCCTGTCCCGCTGTGTTACACCAGCATTCTGTGTCCAAGTTGAAGCAAGATGGAGACAGAAGGAACCGAAGGTGCTGGAATTTGAATTAAAAAATCAAAACTGCCTGAGGTGCTCAGTGGACCAGGCAGCATCCGTGGTGGGAAAAGGATTGTCGATGTTTTGTCTCAAGGTCCTTCGACCGGAGTGAGAGTAGAGGGGAGGTGGCTGATATATACTGTAGAGTGATGGTGGATAGATACAAAGTGCTGGAGTAACACACCGGGTCAGGCAGCATCTCCGGAGGAAAGGGATGATTCTCCAAAGATGCTGCCTGACCTGCTGAGTTACTCCAGCACTTTGTGTCTATTTTCAGTAAAAACCAGCATCTGCAGTTCCTTCCTCCACAAGTGGTCAGGTGAGGAGCTGATTGGCAGATGGGTGCCCCTCCTCTCTTCCAGCTTTCTTTCTCCTCCCCCACCCCACCACCAGTCTGAAGCAGGGTCCCAATCTGAAATGTCACCCATCTTCACTCTCCAGCGATGCTGCCTTCATTTGCTCTTTGTACCTTTTCATACCTCTAGTTTCCCTCTAGTCAGAATTAGAAAATTGATTCTACAGTGAAAAAGCACTCTATCTGAAATCAATAAATATCGAGGAACCAAATCAGTTCAAGGATAGGTAGATAAATCTTAGCCCAATCTATCTACTCGCTTGCAGTATACAATACAATATTTCCTACATGTCCCACTTATAATCATAGTAGCATTTATTTAAAAAATACAAAAAGTGGAGAAAATCATGGGTGTGGGCCTAGTGATGCAGTCCCCATTTTATAAGATTTAAAATTGTTTGACTGACCCTCTGCTATAATTGTCCCATTATTAAATAACTTCCTTCTTTTAAAATTGAAGCTAATTTTAATTATCATTGCTTAGGAAGAATTGCAACATGATATCTAACCACCACAGGGCAAAATGAATATTTGATTTTGATTTTAGATAATGCTGCTTCAGTAGGTACAAATGTCATATTTTTGCTGTATGTTTTGAAGAGACAACCTTCCTCCAGGCAGTTATCTTGCACTGTAGGCATGCACAGTGCTGTAGAACACGTCTTAATGTTATGAAATTAAATCCAGCTTGGGTATTTACAATGTTCAAACGATTTTCTCCAATCAAGTGCAGTTAAACGTTCTTGCTGCCTAAAACTGTGGTTGCTTTTGTTCAAACAGTTGACAACACCATGCACCTTTAGTAGCTGGGGGGGGGGGGGGGGGGGGGGGGGGGGGGGGGGGGACCTGTTTCTTGACTGCTGCAAAACTGTAAGCATATTGCACCAGGAAAGCAGCAGTTTTGTTTAAGCAACTAGAAATCAAGGGCGGTCTGGTTTTAGTGTTCAGACAGAGGCAGGGAAAACTCATGCTAGTGACCAAATCTTCCATAACACGAGCTTCTGTTCTCATCCATCACTACATCATGTTTTTTAAAATGTTAAATTAGTTTATTATTATTACGAGTACCGAGGTAAACTGAAAAGCTTTTGTTCGTATGCTCTCCAATCAAAGAAAAGACTGTACACGAATACAATCAAGCTGGCCCCAGTACACAGATAAAGTGCAAAGGTTATTAAGAAAAGTCACACCAAGCAGAACATTTAAATTAGTGTCTGAAGAAGGGTTCCTACCCGAAACATCACCTATTCATTTTTCTCCAGAAATGCTGTTTGACCTGCTGAGTTACAGCAGCATTTTATGTCTATCCTGAGAATATTTATAAAAATTGAACAATAATAGACGATAAAATAAATCAAATGGTATAAATATATTTTAAATTTGTTGTAGATTTTTATAAACAGTACTATAATTACCATACTATATAAACAGAGCATGTAAGGTTGTATGACACAAGCTGGCTGCAGTATATATTGGGAAGGTTTACTCATACCTAACATGGTGTGCATAGACATTTATTGATTGTAGGCAAGTGCTGCTGTTTCCACATAGATTCACAACCATGAGTTATGTAACAGAATGTCCCTTGCTAGTTTTGGGTTCTTTAGTTCATCGTTTCCCAATACAATTTTGAAATAGTCTGAAAAGGACCCATTATGTTTCCGAACAAGGCAAATCAACAGCAGATAATCAATCATATATCTTGAACTACACATACACATAGCCAATACTCTCTCTCCTCTGAATTAAACATAGTGCTTGCACTGTTTTTCCACTTTATCCATTCAACAAAGAATCGTTCTATTGCAACGCAAATTCTATAATCCTTTTCATTACTGAACATTTCATCCTTCTGGTAAGATACAGCAACATTCATAAAACTCAATTTCTCCAATAGGTTACTGCATGAATTTCAGTTTGACTAATATCTTTGGTGCAGTATATTATGACACCTTGACATAATAGAAGTGTGTTATTATTTATACCTGTACATACCCACCTACATCCCTGTTCAAGATAACTTACTTGAATTGCTTGGTGCAAAGAATATGGCAATTTCTAACATAGAGTCATAGAGCGTGGAAGCAGATCCTTCGGCCCAACCTGCCCATGATGACCAACATGTCCCATCTACAATAGTCGCACGTGCCTACATTTGGCCCATATCCTTCCAAACCTATCCTATCCTTGTACCTGTCTAAATGTTCCTTAAACGTTGCAATTGTACCTGCCTCAACAACCTCCTCTGGCAGCTCATTCCATATACCCACCACCCAGTGTGTAAAAAAAGTTACTTCTCCGGTTCATATCAAATCGTTCCCCTTCACCTTAAACCTATGCCCTCTGAAACCATTGGAATCTTATAATGCAATATACAGCAGCTTAGATGCTGTTTGAAAAGATACATAGGGTACATGGTAGAAATGATTGGAAACTCTCAATCTGGGACAGGATAGACCAATGTAGAACGCATTGATAATGTGTCGCATTTCAAAGCATGCTTTAATCCATTAACAATTCACCATTCAAAATAGCTTTTCCAGATTAATTTTGCGCAGGGCACAAAGAAAATCACAGGGATTGATTGATTTTTTTACATTTGTCCCTGATTATATAACTGTTACAAAACAGCCACACGTCAATAAAAATAAAAGTCAAGCTGCTTTGACAAATCAGCTACCTTAACAAAAGAAGCAAGTTGAAAATCTGTCCTGTATGATTTTGGGGATTTAAATGGGGGTAATTCTGCAAAACAGGGAGACTTACCCCATTATTGTTCAATCTCAAGCTTGTAGGTTGGCTTTAGTAATTAAAAAAAAAATAGTTGTCCCTAGTGTTCAGATCTTCTTCTTGCGTATGGCATGCACAGCCTAAAGTTGTAGGACAACTTGTCAGTGTGTCGGATAGTGCTAGGGTACGCCTGTTTCCATGCTGCATCTGTATCTCTAAAGCAGGGGTCGGCAACCTATGGCCCCAGGGCCGAATGCGGCCCATAGCCCGAAATCATCCGGCCCGCAGGCGTTTTTTTTTTTTCGGGTATTCATCCTGCCCGCAGACTTCCGTCATCTCCAGTACCTCCCGGGCACGAGGCCGCGGGGCCCAGACGCGGTGACGCAAGGAGGCTTGCGCTGGCGGCCAGCAGTGGCGAAGCCGCCGAGCGCCAACAGAAACGTCACCCATTCCTTCTCTTCAGAGTCTCTGCCTGTCCCGCTGAGTTACTACAGCACTTTGTGTCTATTCACAAGTCCCCGTGGAGGCGTTGTATGGAATTATATAACTGGTTTGGACTAATGGTGGGAAGGGAGAGGTGTAGTGTCTGCTGTCCATATGCTTTCTATAGGAGCAGTCGATTTACTGCCATTGTTTATGTATCTCCTGTAACCTGTTTCAGTTCAGATGCTACCAAATAAATTACACATAAATTGTACAAGACAGTGAAAAGAAAAATACTGTTCAATGAAATCAAAACATTGCATCAATCAGCCCAAACTCCGGTGCAACCCGTTCCACCTTAATCCCTCTGCCCGCGTTGATATTGAACCAAATCTCCTCTGAGCCTTCGCTCTTCCTAAAATACATTCTCCAGCATTGCATCCAAAGTTCCAGGTCGCAGGGCTGTTCTAAGAAATAGACACAAAATGCACAAAATAGACACAATCGAAGAAGGGGCTCGATCCGAAACGTCACCCATTCCTTCTCTCCAGAGATGCTGCCTGTCCCGTTGAGTTAGTCCAGCAATTTGCATCTACCTTCGGTGTAAACCAGCATCTGCAGTTCCTTCCTACATTGGTCTAGTAAATCTTGTCCGCGCTCTCTGCTGTGCTTTCCGCTGTATAGTGCAGTGCCCAATATCCCAGCCTTATTGAAACCAATGTTTTAATGAAGTTCAACACAATGTCCTTGCCTTTGTACCCAACACCTTTAGTTACAAACCTGTGCAAATGGTTGGCATTGTTGATACTGCATATTTTACATAGTGTATATAGTGCATGGTGGAGTATCTTGCTCCGCTCTATGATCTTTGGCCAGTGCTCTGGGTGGCGTCCTCGAAGGAGCGGGATCTATGTGAACACGTGATTTGTTGCCTGTCATCCGGGGCGGTATGGGGGCGGGATCCATGTGTAACGTGATAGATGTGGCCCGCCATCCGCTCACAGACGTGCGTCCTGGCCCTTATGCAGAACAAGGTTGAGGGGAGACCTGATACAAGTATATAAAATTGAAAGGCAGAGATAGGGTAGGCAGTCAGAACCAATTTCCTATGATGGAAATGCCAAGGACTAGAGGGCATAGCTTTAAGGTAAGAGAGGCAAGGTTTAAAGGAGATGTGCAGTGCAAATACAGTTTACACTGAGGGTGGTGGGTGCCTTGAACAAACGATGCCAGCAGTGGTGACGGAGGCAGATACCATAGTGATATTTGAAGCTTTTGGGTAGGTACATGGATATGCGGGGAATGGAGAGATATGGATAAGGTGCAGGCAGAGGAGCTTAGTTTAACATGGGATCATGTTCGGCATGGTTATTGTGGGCCAAAGGGCCTGTTCCTGTGCTGTACTGTTTTATGCTAGACTTATTTCTTTGTATTTATACGAAGAAATAAGGAACCGCAGATACTGGAAAGTATACAGTTAATGGCACATTCCTTAACAGCATTGATGTTCAGAGGGATCTTGGAGTCAGAGTTCATAGCTCACTGAAGGTGGCAGCACAAGTAGATAGGGTGGTAAAGAAGGCATATGGTATGCTTGCCTACACTGCGAGGGGCACTGAGTATACGAGTCAGGATGTCATGACGCAGCTCTATAGGAATTTGATCCGGCTGCATTTGGAGTATTGCATGCAGTTCTGGTCGCCCCATTTGGAAAGGAAAGAGATGGAGGCTTTGGAGAGGGCGCAGAGGCGTCCAGAGGTACCAAAATGCTGCCTGGGTTAGCAGGTTTCAGCTACAGGGAGAGGTCAATTAGTCTTGGATTGTTTTCACTGGAATGTCAGAAATTGAGGGGGAACTAGATAGAAGCACCTGTATATAAAATTATGGGAGGCACTGATAGGGTAGACACACTTTTCACCAGGGTGGAAATGTCCAATACAGAAGGCATAGCTATGGGGTAAGAGGGGGAAAGTTTAATGGAGATGTGCAGGACAAGTGTTTTTTTTATATACACAAAGTAGTGGGGTCCTGGAACGTACAGCCAGAGGTGGTGGCGGAGGCAGATAAGATAATGGCGTGTGAGACTTTTAGATAGGCGCATGGAAGTGTAGGGAAATTAGGGATATGCATCATGAGCTGGCTGATGAGATGAGTTTAACTTGGTATCTTGTTCTGTGCAAACATAGCGAGTTCCAGTGGTGTACCTTATTATGTGCTAAGTTTACAGAAGAAACAACAAAATGCTGGAGTAACTCAGCGGGTCAGGCAGCATCTCTGGAGAACATGGATGGTTGATGTTTTGGGTTGGAAAGGTCCCGGCCCGAAACGTCACCTATCCATGTTCATCATAGATGCTGCCTGACCTGCTTAGTTAATCCAGCACTTTATGTCAATGTCTCTTTATGCCACCATTGTAACATCGGCTGATTGTCATCGAGCAGATTATTAATGAATATTTCAACAGAAGACAAAAGTTATGAATAGGCAGTGCTAATCTTAAAAGGGACGTGCACTGAAACTGCAGGAATGGTGCAGATATTAATGTATCTATCATCTGGTAACTCTAAGAATGGCTAATCGCTTGGACAGTTAACAACCCAGATGTTTGAACATTGATTTATTTCATTTCAAGTACCTCCTGCATTCCTTTCCTCTTCCCCCCCCCCCCCCCCCCCCCAATTGTTCTGCTCGTTCAACTGTTTGCACCCCTGTAACCCTGTCAATAGCTTATCTTCCCCAGCCAACAATGGGCCTTTATGGACTCCAGCCTTCCTGAGGTCATCTGTCGCTGGCCCCGATTTGTTCTGGCCTTGTCCATCTTTCAGCCTGAATAAGGATACCAACCCTTTTCCTTTTCCTTTTCTCCAGAGGTGCTGCCTGACCGCTGAGCTAGATGTTGTGTCTCTAACAGTAGTTATAATGCAGTAGTGACAGAGGGAAGGCAGAAGACACAAGAAATTTGTTGGAAAGGTAGTGGGAGGAAACAGCTGAAAAGGTCAGTGCCTGAAGAACAGCACCATGAACAGTGTGGGAAGAAGCTTAACGATTTGACACAAGTGGTCAAGGTAACAGTAATCTTCAAAAGGCGTATCGCTACAGTTTCATCATCTGCTCAATTCAAAACACCCAGATCAGCCACCCACCTACCACCTCGATCTATCAGTACTCAGTACTTCAATCAGTGCGATTCACCCAGCCCTTACACCCACAGCTCACTCGCACTCGAAGCAGTTCAAACATGACACCCACATCACTCAGATATAGTGGCACACACTTGTTAATACAAATTTGTCTCTCTCCACATTGGAATCAACAGGGGGTGACTGCACGTAAATCTCCATATTTTAACCCCACAAACAGGCCAGACTTGGCTATTGCAAGAGGGGGGATTGGTGACATTAGAGGCGTCTGCGATATTTTTCTTTGTTCCTTCCCCCTTGTCACAGCCTGTTGTCAAAATAATTGCTTTAAATCATCCACACTCTCCATTTTATTCTTTATGCCATGTTAATTCTCTTTCTAACATGAAGACAGTACTATGACTCACTGCTGATCTGAGCTTGTTTTAACTTGAAACTCCTCAGGCAGCAGGTGTATGAATTATTTTCCTCATCAATTTTGGTTGAATCCATGAGCTCTGCATTCTTAATTTTTTCTGACTCATGAACTGAGTCAATTCTTGATTTCTCTTTTTAGTTTAGAGGCACAGCAAGGAAACAGGCACTTCGACCCATCAAGCCTCTGCCGATCAGCAATAACACATTCACACTAGCTCTATGTTATTCCACTTTATCGTCCACTCCTACATAATCCTAGCCTGCCCAACCTCTCCCCATAGCTCAGGGGCACAAGACCGGGCAAGGTAATAATTGATTCAATTATTTTATAAAGAGTACATCGATCACCCGCACACTAGTTCTCTCCTACACACTTGGGACAATTTTCACAGAAGCCAATTAACCTACAAACCTGCACGTCTTTGGGATGTGGGAGGAAACTGGAGCACCCGGATGAAACCCATGTGGTCACAGGGAGAACATGCAAACTCTAAACAGCCAGCACCCGTAGTCAAGATGGAACCCAGGTCTCTGGCACTGTAAGGCAGCAACTCTACCGCTGCACCACCATGCCGCCAGGTGTCATGGTGTCCTTCACCATGGGTGACATCTAATCCCATTCCCATTCCGAAGTACTCTTATTTTAATCATGACTTAGTAAATTGCAGGATTGTTATTAATGTTTGTATGAAATCAAATGCATTTATTTAACTTATTGACAACTTTACCTCTGTGATGCAGTAAAGAATTTAATAGATCTAACCTTTAAAGAATACATTTTTGAATATTTCAACAACATTTGATAAGAGAAATCTTCCTCTAATTGATGGCAGAGAAGATCCTTAATCAGTTATCCAAGTTTAAAAAGACCCAGCTCATGTTACTTACTTCATCCTTACATCACAATTAGTATAGGATAGAGGACGTATTGAAGGAAGGCAGACATTTATTTTGGGAGCAAGCTGAGATTTGGATGTGTCGTGGGGAGGTGAATAAGAGGCCAAGGCTCACGGAAAACCTGCAGCACTGACTGATTAGCACGCGACAAAAAGTTTTTCATTGCCTCTGTACACGTGACAATAAACAACAAACTAAACCATTACTTTCAGTTTCCTCCACAAATCAACAACAGGAGAATGCAACACATGAATTAGCTTTAACTGCATGGTTCAAGGGCAAACATGCCAGTTTATGGAAAAGGTAGAACAAATAATGCAAGTAAAGTCCATCACTTATTTACATTCACCGAATACCATGCTGGGATACTGAAGACCCAACATGTCCACATCCACCAACATGTCCCATCAACACTAGTCCTACCTGCCTGTGTTTGGCCCATATCCTGTGAAAAGTAATCAAACTGAAATCTTAACTCAACTGCCCTCTCCACCAATTTTGTCTCACCTGCTAAGCATTTTGAGCATTTGCTGTTTTTATATCTGAACATGCAAAATATTGTTACAATATGTAGACGTTTGATAAGCTTATTTCCCCCTATATTTACCATAAAGAATACATTCAATTTAAATGTCTTCAAAGTGAAATGAATGGAAAAAAGAGGAGTAAGGAAAGATTTAGAGGGATATAGGCCAAATTTGGGAAGGTGGGACTAGTGTAGAATGGGCATTTTGGTCAACATGGACAAGTTGGGCCGAATGACTATGAATGTTTCATATTATTTGTTTAATTGCCAACCAATGCAGGACGGCACAACTGTGACTACGTAATGACATTTTTAAAAAGCTGAATCTGGAGTACCTACAGGCCCAAGTAGAATGCAAACATTTATTTTTGTTCATAATGAAACTTGCAATTGTCTATTGGACTTTACCTGCTCCTTTGATGAGCGGGAAAAACAAAAGTCTATTTGGAAGTTTAACACAAGAGTTCCTGGAACAATATTAGAACAACTGTCAAGGGTCATAATCCACTGTCCACATTCCACAACTAACCTCATCACCCAATAATGTACTAGTACAAAGTACAGAAAACGAAGATATAAATTCAAAGAAGAAATGGTTTAAGAAATTTTGTGAAGCTAGTACATTTTAATGTTTTCTAAAACTAATCAGGTGAAGAAGAAGAAGAAGAAGAAGAAGAAGAAGAAGAAGAAGAAGGAAGAGATTACTTTGATCACTGCAACCTCAAAAAGATGTATTTTTGATTGTAGTCCTGTTCTACAAGAACAACTTGTATTTTGTTAAGGAAGAGAGACACAATGTGGAGTAACTCAGCGGGCCAGGCATCATCTCTGGAGAAAAGGAACAGATGATGTTTCAGGTCTAACTTCTTCATAACATTGACTGATTGCCCTTCCATTTAGGTATTTATCTAATCTACTAGGAACAAAATTTTGAAAATAGTGCAAAGAACCGCACTTGGTATGAATTCTCATGCTTAAATCAAGATTAACTTTGGAAATAACACAGTTTGTCCATTTAATCTTCCATCTCCTTCAGAGATGGTGACCTCAACTGGTGAATGCACGGAAGTACTTTTTTTTTGCTAAGATTTAATGAAATGCATAAACATTTTAAAATGTTATTTGTTGAAAGCCACGCTTTATAGCATATTATAGCATTTGTATAGTACCTTCTAATTAATGGCATATACAGGTGAACGCATTAGGTGGCATTAGCCATGTATGATGTTCAGATTAGTTAGTTGTCTAAAGAGAAATATTTTAGGGGCAGGGAAAGACACAATAATGAGAAGAGTTAAGGCAAAATAATTTAATGATAAGAAACTGATGTAGCCAAAAGCAAAAAAAAAACTATTGTTATTGTGTAAAGGAAGACAATTACAGTATTTGTAGAGAAGGATGAATATTTTTGTTAATAAAGAAAAGGAAAGAGCTACTGGAAATTGACAGAAGCAGAAATAAATAGGACTTAGTATAAAGCCGGAGATCCTCAGAGTGCTCAATACATTTTACATCTGTACAGTAATGTTATGGAGGTTGGAAACATAATGTTGAGCAAGCATTATGTCTATGAAGCTTTCAGCTGAAATGTGTAAATAGAATAAACTAGCAACATTACAGAACTGAAAGTAAACTGCTTAGATTTGAATATCACACCACCTAAATTGCATGCCTATGAATTCACACTGAATGCGAGACGAGAGAGACAGAGAGAAACAGGGATTGGAATTTTTGGCAAGTACTGAAATGTTGGCTCATTCTGATTATTGATGTTTGTGGAATCAAAGGTAAAGGGAAGGAATTAGAGATATCTTCATGTATACATTTCAGCATAATTAGCATTTATTTCAAGAAGACTAGAATATAAAAACAGGAATGTAATGCTGAGGCTTTAAAAGGCACTGGTAAGACCACATTTGGTGTATTGTGAGCAATTTTAAGCCCCATATCTGAGGAGGTATATATTAACACTGGAGAGGGTCCAGAGGATGTTCATGAGATTGATCCCTGAAATGATGAGTGATTGACAGCACTGGGCCTGTATTCACTGGAGTTTCGAAAAATGAGGGGGGGCCTCATTGAAACTTACCAAATAATGAAAAGCCTGGATAGAGTGGATGTGGAGAGGATGTTTCCACTAGTGAGGAGAGTCTAGGACCAGACGGCATAGCCTCAGATAAAAAGGATGTACATTTAGAAAGGAAACGGACAGTGGCCAGAGGATGGTGAATGTGTGGAATTCATTCACAGAAGGCTGTGGAAGCCAGGTCAATGGATATTTTTAAGGCAGAGATTGACAGCTTCTTGATTAGTATGGATCAGTGATGGAAATGGGGGGGGGTATGCAGGGGGACGGCGTTCCCCTACTTCTCAGTTTCCAGTTTCCATCCTGTGCGTGAATTTGCAGCTTTATTCTGCGCTACCTAATCCATGGGCGAGCGAACGAGCGGACCGACGGACGAAAGCAATGATCATAGAGCGGAATAGATGACATTTCGGGTCGAGACCCTTCTTCAGATTGACTCTGGGGAAAGAGGAACAATAGATATAGACGGTACTAAGGGCAAATGAATGGAAGATATGTGTATATCTCCCGTTTCCCTTTCCCTTGACAGTCAGTCTGAAGTAGGGTGTCGAACCGAAATGTCACCTATTCCGTTCTATGATCGTTGCTTTCGTCCGTCTGTCTGCGCGTTCGCTCAGTCTTGGTGCCGGCCTTAAGCCGGTTGGACCAATTGCTCCCAATTGGGCCCCTGGCCAGAATAATCTACTCTCAGCTCAGGTAGATCTACCCCGGGTGGAGGGTGGAGAGAGAGTAGAGGGATGGAGGGGGAAGAAAGGGATAGACGGGGAGGGGGTGTGAGGAGGAATGGAGAAGGGGGATGTGGGTCGTTCCCACACAGCCCCGGCTCCCCCCTCTCTCTCCCCGGGAAGATGCGGTGAATAATACAGGGAGGGCCGAACCGGGGGTTGGAGCTACGTTTACAAACCTCAGCCTCAGCTCACACCCGTTTGCCCGGAAATGGCAAAGACTAGAGGGCATAGCTTTAAGGCGAGTGTGGCAAGTTATTGTTTTAAATAGATAGTGGATCCCTGGATCACACTGCAGGTGTGGTGATGGAAGCAGATAATATAGTGGCATTTAAGAGGCTTTTGAAAAGGCACATGGATACGAAGGGAATGGAGGATATGGATCACGTGCAGGCAGATGAGATTAGTTTCACTTGACAGTGTGTTCAGATCAGACATTGTGGGCCAAAGGGCCTGTCCCTGTGCTGTACTGCTCCATGCTCTATCACAGTTTTTAAAGCGACGATGCACTGATAGCTTAATAGGAGGGGAAAGTTGGAAGTACAAATCTCAACATGAGAACAAAGCAATTGCCAGCATGATATTTTTTAAGTAGAAATAGCACCCATTTAAAAAATAAAATTGTGTGTCTTGGGAACGTTGGTGAAGAACTGGGTTGGAAAGAAACTGATCAAGCATTCTTAGGAGTATTTTGTGAGAATAAATATTGGAAAGCTGATGAGAGGATAATAATGTTAATCCTTGGAATGAGATACGTCAGGGACAGAGGCAGACAGCTAACTGAATTATACATGGCCTACCGTGAATAGCAAAAGTTGTAGTAAGTACAGGGGCAATGACAGAAATCATTCTAGCATGAGGGGAGATTTTCAAGATTGAGTTTATTCTCCCAAGATGATCTCAGAAATCTATAACCAGATTTCATGCACAAACTGGGTGACATGCACAATACATAATTAAAACTATTTGGATGAAAACTGTATGGCCCAGCCTTAGAATAAAACAATGTACCTTTCCGGGCGACATGATGGAGCAACGGTAATGTTGCTGCCTTAAGGGCCTGTCCCACTTTCACGACCTAATTCATGACCTCTGCCGAGTTTGCCCTTGACTGATACTCGCAGCATGGTCATCACGAGGTCGTAGGTAGGTCGTAGGTAGGTCGTAGGTAGGTCGTGATGCTAGTCGTAGGTACTTGTGGCATCAAGTAGGACGGGGCATTTTTTAGCCTGATGAAAAATATCCACGAGTAAAAAAGGTCGTGAATTAGGTCGTGAAAGTGGGACAGGCCCTTTTCAATGCCAGACACCCAGGTTTGATCCTGACTACGGGTGTTGCCTGTACAGAGTTTGTACGTTCTCCTTGTGACCGCATGAATTTTCCCCGGGAGCTACAGCTACAGCCTGTCTGTCTTTTTTTTATTTTTTGTCTAGTTAAATGTAGTGTTGGTGTTTTTAATACTGGTTTTAAATGTGTATATGGGGGGGGCGGGAGGGGGAAACTTTAAAATCTCTTCCCTGTCTGGGAGACCCGACCTTTTCCCTGTCGGGTCTCCGTTGTCGTTGGGGCCTAGCACCGTGGAGCGACCTCCAACCTGAACGACCCGGGGGCTCGGGAGACTGCGGAGCTGCGGACTACTCACCATCGTGGGGCTGGCCGGCCTCGGAGCGTGGGGAGCGGTGGTGACTCGATGCTGCAACTCGACTCCTGGGGCTCGGAGGCTCCAGCAACGCAGCCGCAGGTCCGGTGAACTGGGACATCGGGAGCTCGCGGGTCCGGGTGGAGAGACCGCCTCCCGGAGCTCCCGCAACGCGACTTATCCAGCCCGTGTCGCGGGGTTGGAACGACCCGGAGCGGGGCCGTACATCGCCCGGCGCGGCTTCATGGCCGTGGGACATTCCAGCGCCCGCCGGGGGCTCCAACATTGTGACTTTTAGACCGGGAGCGGGGCCATAAATCGCCCGGCACGGCCTAAAATGGCCGTGGGACTTATCATCGCCCGCCTGGGGCTTGGACATCGGGAGAGAAATGAAGAACAGGGGAGAGAAGAGACTTTGCCTTCCATCACAGTGGGTTCACTATGATGGATGTTTGTGTGAACTAAATTGTGTGTATGTCTGTACGAAATTGTCTTTGTTTGTATGGCTGTGGAAACGGAATTTTGTGTGAGCCTCACTGAGGCTCAAATGATAATAAATATTGTATTGTATTGTATTGTATAGTTTCGTCCCACACTCCAAAGGCCACAGGTTTGCAGGTTAATTGGCTTCGGTAAAGATTGTAAATTATCGCCAGTGTGAAGGATGATGCTCATGTGCGGGGATCGAAGGTCGGCACTGCCTCAGTGGGCCGAAGGGCTTGTTTCCGCGCTGTATCTCTTAGCTACACTAGAACTGAGGTAAAGAGGAATTTCATTAGCCAGAGGTTAGTGAATCTGTGGAATTCATTGCCACAGGAGACTGTGGAGGGCAGGCACGGAACTCGCTATCAAAATATGGAGCGGACCGGGGGACAGGGGGGACACAATTATTTGGCGGCCGCGCGCGCATGCGCACACACACACATGCCGAGGCTTCGGAGGCTCAATCCAGCGCTAAATGCAGCTCAACTCTGCCTGTCTCGCCGGGTTAACCTACAAGCTCTGACTGGACTGATGGGACACCAGCCTGGAGTTGTGGAGTTAACGCTGCTTCTCCGCGCTGGCTGTAAACCTGGGTCTTATTTCCCGCAAGTCCAGGAAGGGCTGTACGTTCACCTGGCGGGACAAGCAGAGTTGAGCTGGGTTTAGCGCTGTTTCTCTGCACTGGCTGTGGGCCTGGGGGCACCGCTCCCGACTGACTCCCGACCTCTTTGGCCACCCGTGGGGAGGGGGGGGGGCACTCGGGTGGGGACGGGACAGCGCCGGCGAGCCGGCCGGGATCGATCCTGGCTGCGGACGAGGCGCAGGTCTGTGCCACATCTCCCTTCTCCAATCACCGCTCTCTATCCTCAGTTCCACCCCCCCCCCCCACTTCTCCCTCCTCCAATTATCGCGCTGAATCATAATTTCCCGCCTCCATTGCCTGCTGACCAACGTCTCTCTCGTCCATTCGGCGCCTTCGATCAGCAGTCCCACCTCCACCGTCTCGCGGAAAGCGGAGATTTTTAAAAATCCGAACGACAAAATCTTGGGGGGGATGTCCCCCACCTCTCAAAACATGGGGGGGGACGTGTCCCCTCTGCCCCCCCCCCCCCCCCGGATTTTCCGCCCCTGGTGGAGGCCAAGTCATTGGGTATTTTTAAAGCAGTGATTGATAGGTTCTTGATTAGCAAGAGTGTCAAAGGTTACGGGGAGAAGGCATGAGAATGGGGTTGAGAGGGGGAAATAGATCAGCCGTGATTGAATGGTGGAGTCCCCTCGATGGGCTGAATGGCCTAATTTTGCTCTTATGTCTTAAGAAATGTTTAAAGAAAGCGCAGACGTTAAGACTTGGAACAGTGGTAACTGTAATTTCAATGGTGATAACAGGTAATTATGAAAAGTTTCTGCACGTGTTCCACAAAAAAAACCATCAAAATCTTCCTACGTGAATATATGTCAATATATTAGCCAACGGTAAACAAATCATAAAATGTGGCACATTTACCTTCATTATAATTCCCAAGTTCAGTTTACAAACTTGGCTTGATACTTAACACTAGAGTATGACTGTATACAAGCATTGATAGATAATAAACTCCTGAGGGCTCATTTCATTTAATGATTCAAAGAGGAAACTAAATAGGAACCAAGCCTCCAGAAATAAATAGACATTCAAACAAGGATCTGAATAATTTCCTAGCAACGATCTGGCATTTTTGATAATTCAATACAGCTCTGACACTAATATATTACTAAGCTAATTCATTGTTGAAAGGTCTCAGATGTAGTCGTTAAGTAGTAATTAAACCTGAATGTAGATACATTTTCAATTATATTATCAATATTTTCTACGTATGATGTAGAATGCCAACTCAGTTTAAAACCTGCTTCTTCATCTCCCTCTGCCCTACACAATTTTATGTAACATACAATACAATACAATACAATACAATTCAATTTATTGTCATTTGGACCCCTTGAGGTCCAAACGAAATGCCGTTTCTGCAGCCATACATTACAAAAAAATAGACCCAAGACACAACATAATTTACATAAACATCCATCACATTGCTGTGATGGAAGGCCAAAAAAACTTCTCTCTCCACTGCACTCTCCCCCCCCCGATGTCAGAGTCAAAGTCAAAGCCCCCGGCGGGCGATGGCGATTGTCCCGTGGCCATTAAAGCCACGCCGGGTAATGCAAGGTCGCACACCGGTTCTTGGTGTTAGAGCCCCGGGCGCGCGCTCGCAGAGACCCGCCGCCATTCCAAGCCGCGCGGGGCGGTGCTGTAAGGCCCCGCTCAGGTGCTCTTCAACCCCGCAACTCGGGCGGGAGAAGTCGCCGCTGCGGAAGCCCCGAAAAGCGGTCTCCCTCCAGGGACCCGCGGGCTCCCGGTGTTACCGTCCGCCAAACCCGCAGTTGCAGCCACCGAATCTCCGGGGGTCGGGCCGCAGCAGCGTCCACCACAGCTCCACCCGCTCTGGACTCGGCCAGCTCCGCGATGGTGAGGTGAGTAGTCGGCACCACAGCCCCCGGTCTTCCTGTTGGAGGCCGCTCCTCGTTGCAGCCCCAACGACAACGGAGACCCGACAAAGAAAAGGTCGGGTCTCCCGTGCAGGGAGAGATTTAAAAGTTACCCCCAACCCCCCCACACCACCCCCACCCCCACCCCCCCACACACATACCCCAACAAAAAATAACAAAAACTACATAAAAACATAGACATAAAATAATAAAAACGCAGACGGACTGCAGAGGCCGCTGCAGACGAGAGTCGCGCCGCCTACCGGACAGAGTGAAGATGTTTTTAGGCTGCTGCCTCGTTATTGTACTAAAATCAATGCTGTGAGATGTGCAAGGATGGTTGACAATGATTCATTCTAATTTCTTCTTCACCCTGATTAAGGAAGTGCTTCTGTCCCACTCAAAACACGGCTGATAGAGGGAAAAGCAAGAACGTTTTTCACAGATGACCAATCAAACAGAAGACACAAAATTGTTTTCTGTAGTTGGAATTACAATTGTGGAAGATGCTAGACCAACTAAACAAGCAGGGACTAGATCTTCTGAATAATAGTCGCATTAACCCAGATTACCATCCATTTCTACAACATGAATGTATCAATCAGTCCTGTAAAACACCACAGAGATTTGATTAAAACATGAGCACGTAAAAGGGTTGAATTGCCTTCAAATTAATTTGAAAGATCCAAGATAAATGTGGGTTCTTCCTGGAACCACTCTTTTTTTAATAAAGAGGGAAGCAGCAAGCATAATGCAGCTCATTTTGACAATCCGTTGTAATTTCCTATTGGATTGAATCATAGACAAATGCTGCACTCTTTTAGTGCACTTTATCTCTGCACTGAAAGAGTTAGATGATGATCTGATTATCGTCTACAGAACTACTTGTTCTAATGGTGGACACACCTGAAAATCCTTCAATGCATCAATGGTGTTGTAATTTGGCTTATTAAATTATGATTTAACAGTGTTGGTAATCGATATTGTGACATTGGTTAAAATGCGTTGGTGATAATATAATAAATGGCTACTATGTATGGATATAGGGCGGCACAGTAGCGCAGCTGGTAGAGCTACTGCCTCACGGCACTAGAGCTCTGGGTTCGATCTTGACCTTGCACGGTGTATGTGTGGAGTTTACACGTTCTCCCTGTGACCACATGGGCTTCACTGGTTTCCTCCCACATCACAAAGACGCGTGGGTTTGTATGTTAATGGGGCTCTGTAAATTGCCTCTTGTGTGTATGGAGTGGATGAGGAAGTGGGATAACAGAACTAGTGTGAATGGATCAATGGTCGGCATGGACTTGATGTGCCAAAAGGCTGTATCCCTAAACTATACTAAAACTAAGAACAACTGTAGAAGTATAGACAGGATTTGAAAAAAAATTTGTGCTGATAATTGCCAGAGGTTCTTAAGTAGTGTTAAGCTGCAGATTCTGAAAAAAGCTTCAATAAAGCACCATTGGTGAAAATAAATAATAAAATGGATGTTATTAAAGGTATCCATTTAGAAAATTAAAATATATATCTATCTTGGAGGTTTCTTTGTTTCACTATCAAAGGCCCTAGAATGAGCAAGGGAAAGTATCCATTATACAGCAACTGAATTCCCATGGCATAAATAAAACCTGAGATATGAGTTTTAGTTTTAGTTTAGTTTTAGAGATACAGGCCCTTCGGCCCACCGAGTCCATACCGACCAGTGATCCCCGTACACTAACACCTTCCTACACACACTAGGGACAATTTACACTTATATCAAGCCAATTAACCTACAAATCTGTACGTCTTTGGAGTGTGGGATGAAACCAAAGATCTCGGAGAAAACCCACACAGTCACGAGGAGAGTGTACAAACTCCTTACAGACAGCACCCGTAATCAGGCTCGAACCCGGGTCACAGGCACTGTAAGCGCTGTAAGGCAGCAACTCTACCACTGTGCCACCGTGCCACCCAATATTCACTGAGGTGTGACTATTACAATCAATTTGTAGAAATTACACCTGTACATTAAACAAACGGTTGGCATCTCTTTAAATGCAAACTGTTCACATATCCACAGGAAAATTCCAACTCCTCTCCTATATTTGTACAGGTAATCATCATTAAATCCTAGTATGGATTTGGTGAAGAATTAAGCAAACAATTGTGCACTCTGATTATCTGATTGCCAATGAGTGGCTAACATAGTTTTAAGCAAGCATACAATAATGTTTGATGAAATACATAGACCTTGCTTGCATCATATATGTTACAGTATTTATTCATTGTTACATGTGGAACCATTCTTAGTCACTTCACATTTTTCTTTAAATACATTTTATCTCCTGCTGTCTGAAAACTATCCTGTCAAAATTCATCCCTTGTATAAATTCCAGGGTCCAGAACCAACACCTGGCTAATAGCTATAATCTGCATATCTAATATTATATTGACTTTCCATACTGAAAGCGTTTTCCTTTGATCAATTTTGAATATCAGGGCACTGATCCTTCTTTTTTTGCCATCTAATTAAACCTAATAAATGGACAATATTAGAATAGATATAATATCCAAACACCCCACTCAATATCAACAGGGAATAGATTACTCATTTGAAGATAAACATAATCGCTTGTTCTGCAGCTTCTTGATGCATTTAATTTATATTCCAATGCAAACTCACACAGGAATACCCCCTTCCAGAACTCAATGGTAATCCATAAAATATGGAAACTATGCAGTTTTTTTTCATTTTAGAATGCATTAACTAAGTAAATATGGTGGCATATCAAAAAAGTATACTGTAACAAGTACATCTAATAAGAATGCAAAACATTGAAAAATATTTTAAGGGAATCAAATGCAAAAACCTATGCTGATATGGATTATGCAGATTATCTTGGGAACTAGATGGCAGGATTGCAAAATTATCTGCTCAACTCCAAGATCTAATGTCAGAATTAACAATTCACATGAAGATACAAATGCTATACACATACAAATAAACAGCCTCAGTGAAATTCAGAACAGGAGCATGTTATTTGCCATCAAACATTTAAAAGATATAACAGGATACATAATCAAATTCCGTAGGCAATAAAGGTCATCATACACAAGAATTTCCAGAAGTCTAATATTGATGCATGGTTAAGTACCTATTAAATTCTAAGAGCAATCAACAGTATGTTCATAACTAATTATAGCTACATTGCTGCTGAACTTTATAGTATTTGGGTGCATCAACATATTCTGAAGTTCATGGTGCACTGTTTTGTAAAGATATTCTATATAAAGTTTAAGACAATAGCAAAACAGACAGGTTCATCATTCATACTGCATGATTGTATACCCTGTTCTCACCCGTACTCTGTCAGATAACAATACATTTATAAAAGGTCCTACATCTTTATCAATAATAATTCAGACAGAGGATCTTATACTGTATGCCTCAAACATGTTGTTCCAATATTGCACAGTAGTATGACACATAAACAACATCACCATAACACAAAGGTTTCACAGGAACAAACAGTCACCTTGAATATATGGGAATTAGCGTAAATTCTTAACACGAAAATATGAAATATCACTCTCCACAATTCAAATGAAAGATAAATCTCTTGTAAAACAATTGGGTTAAATCACCACAGTCTTGAAGAGTTGAGAACAAAAAACTGATAGTCCTGTCCCATGGTACAAGTTCATTCCAAGAGCTCTCCCGAGTTTGCCTTGATTCGAACTCGGAGATTTACGGTAATGGCCACTCGTCGGTATTCGGGGCTCTCGTGGACATTTTTCATCATGTTGAAAAATCTTCACGAGTCTTCCCGTGCTTACCTGCTGTTAGCGAGTCTCCCCGAGTACCTGCCGTTAACGTTACGAGCTGTTAAGTGACGTCCCCGAGCTCCGACGTACCCGCTACGTTCATTCTCCGTGCTTACCACGAGTTTGATTTTTTTTAAACTCGGGAGAGCTCTTGGAATGAACTCGTACCATGGAACAGGGCTTTAAATCGTTTAACCTTAACAAGCTACAGCCAACTTGAGAGAATTTCACAATTAAAGTTTTGTAAGTATTTTGTTGTTTACTTTACACTGCAACATTCTTCACTAAATTGCATCAAAGGGCTTCCTATGTTTTAAAAAATCTTCAGAAATGTTGCACTCCTGATCTGCACATATTTTTCTTGCAAGTAATTTTTTTTAAAGCACATATACTTAAAATATGGCTAAAGAGCACCTAAAATATGGCTCCTTGTAAGATAAATAAATGTGCTTTGTAATAAAATCTAACATAAGTAAAAACACAAATTATCTGGCCAAACTGCATGCTTCCATTTCTTCTCTGAATGAAACATAGTCCCATTATATGTCCAACACTAAACATCTGCAATCATCCAGAAATGGGGGAGATTGTATTTAAAAGTATGCAGTATTCCAATAAGCTTCTATTTAAATAAGTGTGTATTTACAATCCAAATTCAAGCAGCTTACAAAAGCTGGTTTTGGGTGTGTGTAACTTTTTTTCTCGTTTATTATATTGTTTACAGAGTACTGTTGTGCTGCAAGTAAGAATCTCATTGTTCTGTCTGGGACTTGTGACAATAAAACACTCTTGACTCTTGAAGTTCACCCAGAAGCAGATGATTATGTGTGACAACTATGCTTCCCCTTCTACAGTACCGTTACTTAAATTTACGTTTAATGTTGAATCATTTCATCATGTAAAAGAACTAAAACTGATTTTCTGGATAAGCAACTCATTGATTACACTAATGAGGTTTAGCTGGTGACATATGTTCTGTAAAATTGCATTACTAAACTTTATTAAATGTTGGTGAAATGGGGGAAATGTTATGTTCCATTAGGTTGGTGCAGTTGGTTTTTAGCAAAAATGAAAGTCAGTAGTCCTTTTCAACATGTGTAGGAAAGAACTGCAGATGCTGGTTTAAATCGAAGATAGACACAAAATGCTGGAGTAACTCAGCGGGACAGGCAGCATCTCTGGAGTGAAGGAATGGGTGACGTTTTGGTCTCGATCCAAAACGTCACCCATTCCTTCTTTCCAGAGATGCTGCCTGGCCCGCAGAGTTATTCCAGCATTTTGTGTCTAAACCTTCTCAACATGTTCCATTTTATGACTTGCCCAGAAGATTTTGGATTACACACAATGATGAAAGGCTAGTTGCCAGTTTATAAACCTACGATTCAATCCCTTTTTTTATTTCATATTACATTTGAGACAACACTAAATTAGCAACTAATGTGAAGCTAGGAGCTTCCATGATGTTGTTGGGGCCCCCATCAAAACATGTTAGCCCCTTCAACTGATACTGATCATAGAACGGATCGTATAGGCACTGGCTAGCACTCAGGCTTTGCTGAAAGTGCAGGTCGTTTCACTTACCCGTGGTTTCGACGATGCCTTCAAGGATAACAACTATCTCGAACTGCTCCATCTGCATTGATGGCTGGGAGAGGTCGTAGAAGGGACTCTTGGTATCAATCACATGGCAGATAGTGAGAGGGGATACGAGGAAAAGTTGATCTGCCCCAGTGCTAAATCCAACGTCCAACTCTAGTTGATCGAGGGGCAAGAATTCTCCCTCGGGGGTCTGCCGGGACTAGACAAGCGTGGAGAGAAGACGTCAACAGAGGGGTATCTACTCGACAAGACATCCTGAAACCGCTTTACAACACAGCCGAGCCGCTGCACAATTAACTACTTGACTGAAAATGGTTTCTATTCATGCTCAATGATGCAGATTAAAGAGCGAGTTGCTGTACAGCCCGAAAGATATGTATTATTTCACTACATAGCATTTACGTCTGAATCACATTGAGGACCTTATCGAAAACTTTCCTTAAAGTCAAGCATTTCAGCATTATTTTCACAGTAAATCTTAACAGCTTTAATTCAAAGTTATGATATGCACATTGATTATGCACTAGTTTGTAGAAAATTATTACTTCCTTAAACTTATGCTTAAATAAATCTATTCATTCAATGGTGGGGTTTCCAGGAATATTATTGGATTTAGTACTATTAAATTTGTACTCCCAATAAAGAAAAACTAGTGAACATTATGTGTGGATGTTTACTGGTTTATTGAAATGATAGGTTTCTTAAACTTTATTTTTTTGTGAATAAATCTATTCATTCAATGGTCCGGTTTCAAGGAATATTATTGGATTAAATGGTATTAGATTTGTACTCCCAAAGTAAAATGAGTGTACCTTTTGTGTAGATCTTTACCTGTCTATTGAAATGATTATATTTCATAAGTGATAGGAGCAGAAATAGCCCATTCGACCCATCAAGTCTACTCCGCCATTCAATCATCGCTGTTCTTTCCCCCTCAACCCCATTCTCCTGCCTTCTCCCCATAACCACTGACACCCCTTGAAATTATTAGTTTCTTAAACATTTTTTTGAATAATTCTATTCATTCAATGACCCAGTTTCCAGGAATATTATTGCATTTGTACTTAACGTATTTCAGTCAAATCTAATAGAGCGTGGTTAATTTCCCAGTTAAGTCAGAGTCGGCTTGGATCATTCAATCAGTCTACAACTAGCCACTTTGACCGACCTCTCCGTATAAAAGTTTTCAGACTAATTACTTCAAACTTTAAGGTGCAAGGATTATAGTTATGGGATTCAAATGACCCTAATTGGGGAGAAGAGTTCACGGTGCCTGGCTCATTCCATTACATTACATTTATTTATGAACACTCCTTCCATTTGAAGAGATAGGTCGGGGTCAGTAATCCCGATACCGTGGCTGACAAGTGTAAATCAGCGACCTGTTACTGCACTACATCTCAAGGAGATGGTCGGTTCGACGCCCACACGCCCCGACATCGCTTCGCTTCTCTTTTGCTTTATGAGCTTGTTAAATCACACTTTATGAGCTTGTTAAATCACACTTTATGAAAAAAAACGATTTCCATCTTTTGGCCAGTAAACCTCGATCAACCTTGTGATACATTAGGGAGAAGCCTTTTAAAGAACGGCCTTCAGTAACTGTAATACTGGATTATAGAACGTGAAATTTTGCAGCCAGTATTAAATTTAGAGTTTAAACATCGGGGGCTTGCTACTTCAAGTTAGGCTTTCTTTAAACATATATAGGTATCCATCCTTACACCAAAAAAATGGATTCCAAATAAACTCTATTGTTTAAGCTCCTCGACAAACCAAATGCAAAATAATCCGGCATGTCATTTTAAGAGGGGTTATGATACTTAGTCAGAATTGCGTTTCAAACACTTTAAGTGGCGCCCCGCAAGCACGATTTTCAACGTGAATCATTGCATTACATGGCTATCTGGACTGATTTCGCACGTCAGGGTAGGTAGGTACCTACACTGTGCATTTTGAGATACGTGTACAAACCCCGCGGAACATGTGCGAGTGTATAAAATGAAAAAAAGCCAATCGGGCCATAACATGGGTGTTAGTGTTTTTTTTATAAATTCTGATCCACCAGCCACCTTCCTTCCAAATCATTCAGGCTTCACGGGGCGAGGTGGGGCAATGGCATGGGATGTCAACTGGATGTTTTAAAGGCAAATGTGATTGTTAGTTTCTCCAGTAAGGAGGGGAATGGATCGCCAAGTAATTTGAGAAAAAAATAGTCCAAAACTGATGTGGCAGTAAAGAGGGAAAAAATATCGAAAAATGTCACTGGCAAATAATGAGCTGCTGGTAACCTGATTTTGAGATGTTCAAGCGAGAAGTATTATTCCCTGTCCCCATTGCCGCTCCTGCCCACTCCCTGCCCAATCACTGCATTTTGAAGAAAATCTGTACCAAATCTCAGCCAGCCCCGATCATATTCTGTTGTCATTTCAAAAGAACCGTGTGTATACACACACACACACACACACACACACACACACACACACACACACACACACACACACACACACACACACACACACACACACACACACACCACACCACACCAACGTAAGATACACATCTCATACATGTATACATCACACACACATCTACACATATACCCACACATATAAACACGTACATATCACACTTATATCTCATTCACACCTCACAGACAACACACACACATATCACACACACACATAATACTCGTATGATATATATCTCAGACACGCATATATATCTCATACAGAAATATCACACATACACACATCTCAGACACAATACACTAATCTCTCTCTCTCTCACACACATAGCTCACGCACGATGCACGAACTGACCCATTCCCCACTTCTCCTCCCCACTAATTGACCCATTCCCCTTTCCCCCTTGTCCCAGTAAACATACACATGCAATAAACGCACCAGGAAGGTACATTCTTGCGGGTAGACGGGGGTGGGGGGGGGGGGCACTTACTTTGAGCAGTTTGCAGCGTATCTGTGCGGACACCATGTGGCTATTGCGGAGATTCCCCACTCTGAACATGAGAGTCAGCCTGCCGTCTCTCATGGAGATCACCGCATGCTCGCTGAACATGAGGGTCTCCGCCCGCTTCTTGGGCTGGGACATCTTGATGAACATGCAGCCGATCAGGAAAGCATCCACGATTGAGCCGAGGATGGACTGCAGGAGGAAGAGGATGATCCCCTCTGGGCACTTGTCCGTGATGTACCTGTATCCGTATCCGATGGTCGCCTCAGTCTCAATAAAGAAGAGGAAAGCCGAGGGAAAGTTGTAGACGTTTGCAACGCACGGGGTGTAGTTGTCATCGTGAGCTCGGTTGAGGTCGCCTCGGATGTAGGCGATGAGCCACCACATGGTCGCCATGAAGAGCCAAGCCACAGTGTATGTGAAGATGAAGATAAACATATTCCAGCGCCATTTCAAGTCGACCAAAGTAGTAAATAAATCCGAGATGTAGCGGCTCGCCTCGCCGCTCACGTTCCCGTGTTGTACATTGCAGCGCCCGTTCTTGTCCACGAACCTCTGCCGCTTTTTCTTGGGTGGCTGATTGAACCCAGAACTGCTGGACAAGGTGGTTACTACTTGGTAATCGTCACCAAATTTTTTTCGGAGTGCGGACATAATATGGGCAACTGAGCGGATTAAATAGTCCGTGCAATCAGTGCAAACGTTAACTTGCTTCCTTCCTTCCCCTCCTCGCTCTTTCTCTCTCTATCCCTCTCTTTCCTCTTCCCCCCCTCCTTGTGCACTTCCCGACCGCGACCTGGTCACCCAGGAGAGAAAACGCAGAGGTATCAACCCTCCGAGCCACACAAAGAAATTGCAACCCCTCGCTCTTTTGCAAATGCGCACAAAATCATTGCTTCCAGCCTCTCGGGTTCTGCAGCCAAAAATGATGGAAAAAAACCACACACACACCCGAGTCAGTCAGTCCGCAGGCAAAAACCCTCCTTCCTCCGCAGGTCTCGCCTTCTTTGCAAACCTGACCTGGGGGGCTCGATCGTCCCGGGGTTCAGGCGTCCCGTCCCCTGGACAGAGGGAGGGAGGGAGGGGTCTGGGGAGGGTCTATTAAACTGCCACAGCCTGCAGTGCCTCCAAAAGTTCACCCGCAGCCAGCATTATTACTTCCACACCATGGTACTTTTCCTCTTCCTCGCCCTTGCTTGAGCCCAGGTCCTGACGCTGAAGCGAAGCGAGTCAAAGCAGGCATTCGTTGTTGCAGGGTCCCCCGGTCTCTCACCCTCTCCTCCCTGTCTATTTTTGCATCCCACCCATTCCAGTTTTTTTTCTAAAGATAAGATCTTCTTCCAAATGGTACTTTGCAGCAGTACTTCCCTTCTTCCTCTTCCTCTTGTCTGGGCTGTTAAGGCGCTTCGGGTACCAATGTGTGAAGGATGCAGAGACAGAGAGAGGAGCGCTGCTGCTGTTGCCGCCGCTGCGACTGACTCTCTCCCCCCCTCCCTCGTCCTCTCCCCCCCTCCCTCCCTCGCTCCTCGTGCTGCAGGTGAGACGGAGTGCGCCCCCCCGAGGTTTGGGGTGGGTGGGGGGGTGTTGGTGGTCCTTGTCCTTGATGGTTCTGGTCCCATTTCCCGTAGTGATCCAATTTTCTAAAATAATGGAATAAATTATTAAGTTGCTTGGACTCAAGGGTTTGAGCTATAGGATGAGGTTGGGGTGATCTCATAGTGGTGTATAAAATCATGAGGGGGATAGATAGGGTGAATGCACAGTTTCTTGCCCTTAGAAGGGAAGCAAGAACCAGAGGACATAGGTATAAGGTGATGGGGGGGGGGAGGTTTAATAGGAACCTGAGGGGTAACTTTTTCACACAAACGGTGGTGGGTATTATGGAACAAGTTGCCTGAGGAGGTAGTTGAGGCAGGTACAATGAGAGCATTTAAAATACATTTGGACAGGCTCATATCCGTCTGAACCTATCCCATACATGTACCTGTCTAAATGTTTCTTAAACATTGCGATAGTCGTTGCCTCAACTACCTCCTCAGGAAGCTTGTTCCATGCACCCACCACCCTTTGTGGGAAAAGGTTACCCCTCAGATTCCTATTAAATCTCCCCCCCCCCCCCACACCTTAACCTATGCCCCTGGTCCCTTGGATAATTGTCTAATAATCGTGAAGGAATGATCAACTAGGTACCCAGTAGCTACTGATCTCAATGGGCAAATATTTATTCAAGTTTCTATTGATTTCTGCCTAGGGAAGCTGATACAATAGCTCTGTTCTGTCAATTGGGGTCGGCACAGTGGCATAGCGGTAGAACACTCCCAGACACCCTTGTTCATTCCTTACTATGGGTGAGTCTGTGTGGAGTTTATAGTCTCTCCCTATGACCGCATGGAGTTTCTCCAGGTGTTCCAGTTTCCTCCCACACTCCAAAGATGTAATGGTTTGCAGGTTAATTGGCTTTGGTAAAATTGTAATTTGTCCCTTGTGTATAGGATAGTGCTAGTGTACGGGATGATCTCTGGTCGGCACGGATTCAGTGGGCCGAAGGGCCTGTTTCCAGCTCTAAGGTGCACTAAAGTAAAGTTGGTCAGCTAAAATGGGATTTAAAATGTGGCCTAAAATCACCATTTAAAATCATAGAGCACAGAAATGGGCCCTTCAATGGTTCAATTATTCTTTATTATCACATGTACTGAGTAAGTGTAATTGTTATTTTGCATACAGTTCGGTAAATTATTGCCATACATAAGCATAATCCCTGGTTATGTACAAAGTGTATAGAAATAGCCCACTGAGACCATGTACGAGTCACCAGGTTTTGTGCTATTTTCACAGTCCCAGCTGTAGTTGGCAATAAAGGCCCATTGCAGCCGTTGCCTCCGTCCGGATCATCCAGCGAACCATCGTCCCTCTTCTCATCCAACCACGCTCAGCCTTTATGCCCCAAGGCGTCTCCTGCAACAAACCTTGAGGGCACGGAAGGTAAGACCCCAGTTCCAACTTCCTTCATTCCTTTGTCCCAACATGTCCATGCTGACCAAGATGCCCCATCTAAGCTAGTCCCATTTGCCTCCTGTTGCCCCTTTCCCATCTAAAGCGTTTCTATTCATGTACCTGTCCATGTGTCTTTTAAATGATCTTATTGTACCTGCCTGCACTGGCAGATCGAAATGTGTAGAAAGAACTTCAGATACGGGCGATCACGGTGGCGCAGCAGTAGATTTGCTGCTTTACAGCAAAATGCAGTGCCAGAGACCCGGGTTCGATCCTGACTACAGGTGCTGTCTGTATGGAGTTTGTACGTTCTCCCCGTGATCCGCGTGGGTTTTCTCCGAGATCTTCGGTTTCCTCCCACACTTCAAAGACGTACAGATTTGTAGGTTAATTGGCTTGATTAAAAAAATGTAATTGTCCAAGTTGGCGATATGCCCTGCCGACTACAAAATTCAGAAGGTTCAGAAGGATACTGGTTTACACTGAAGATAGACACAAAGTGCTGGAGTAACTCAGTGGGTTAAGCAGCATCTTTGGAGAAAAGGAATACGTGACTTTTCGGGTTGGAACCCAAAACTTGGATTCAACTTGGAACCCCGTCTGAAGAAGGGTTCCAGCACAAAACATCACCTATTTCTTTCTTTCAGAGTTGTTGCCTGACTCGTTGAGTTACCCCAGCACTTTATGTCTATTCTCTGGCAGCTCCTTCCATATACCCTGCACCTTCTGAGTGTAAAGGTTGCTCCTCAATTTGCTATACATTGATCTGCATAGAGGGAGCAGGAGTGGCTTTTCTGCCTCCCAAGCTTTCTTTGCTTTTCAATTAGAATGTGATTGATCTGATTTATCACCTCAATACTGCATTGCTGTCCGTCTCCTGGTAACTGTTCATCCTCCTTAGTTTAACTTGGCATCATGTTCGGCACAGACATCTCTTCGATTTAAACAAGCACCTGCAGTTCTTTCCTACACATTGTGATTAGTTTAGTTTAGTTTAGAGATACAGCACGGAAACAGACCCATCAGCCCACCGGATCCATGCCGACCAGCGATACCTGCACATTAACACTATCCTACACCCACTAGGGACAATTTTTACATTTACCAAGCCAATTAACCTACAATTAACCTACAAACCTGTACATCTTTGGAATGTGGGAGAAAACTGAAGATCTTGGAGAAAACCCACGCAGGTCACGGGGAGAACGTATAAACTCCGTCCAGACAGCACCCGTAATAGGGATCGAACCCAGGTCTCCGGCGCTGCATTCGCTGTAAGGCAGCAACTCTACCGCTGCGCCACCGTGATCTACAGGGCCTGTTTCTGTGCTGTAGTGTTCTATGTTCCTGCTTATCAATAATCAACCTACATCTGTCTTAAAATATTTAAAGACTCATTCAAAGAGAGGCATAACCTCCCTCATTCTGTATTGAATTGCCCGAGTGATAAATGACTGTTGTGTTTTTTGACGTGCGCTACACAAATTCACTTGACCCTCTGAAAAAAAATAGGATCAGCTCATGTCTGTCGTTAACTACAGATGCTCTATTTTTAAGCAGTGATTCCCCAGTTCTAGATTCTTCCAAGGAGAAATATCCTCTCTACATTCACCTCTACAGAGCAATGGGGACCTGGCGTGGGAGGACCGCCATGATGGAGGTGGAGAATAATGGGGGATCTGGTGCAGATACTCTGTAACTTTGCAGCGCCCTTTATGGGCAACTATTTGCATTCCCTGGGCATGCAAGCAAAGAATTTCACCGTGACTTGTCACATGTGACAATAAAGTATTCATTCAAAGTATTCTGAACAAGCCCCTTGCACGAATGCAACAGGATTTCAAAACATTGATCCTTTAAACTAATTTGCCAGGTCACCAATGAAAAAGGCAGCAAATCCCTTATTCCCAAATAAAAAAACACTATATTGGGAACACTAAAAATAAGCCTATCATTAGTTTTGCAATCAAGAGAAATATTAGGAATAATGAAACATTAAAAACAGTAAAAGAACACTCAGTAAACTTTGTCTTTTAAGGGCCCTTACTATATTGGGACACTTTAAAAATAACCATCATTCATTTTTTTGCTGGCTTGTTAACTGGCATGGGATTCTAAGTTTGTAATTAGGTGCCTTTTCTTTCCATGAGCCACAATGAACTGCTGTAATTAAGGAAGATCTATTTTTGTTTTTCATTTCCCTCGGAAACTTTGTCAGTGTTTCAATTAAAGTTGGTTCTCTCGTGATTTGGATATATTTGACTTCTCTTGGTTCCTTTTTAAACATTTTTTGCATGTTCTAATCTGAACAGTGGCAAATAACACGTTACAATGCAATTAAAAATTCATTCTACGAATATCTATAGTTTCTACTGTTTAGTTTAGGTTAGAGATACAGCGCGGAAACAGGCCCTTCGACCCACCAAGTCTACGCTATCCTACACTAACACTATCCTACACACTGGGGATAATTTACAATTTTACCGATCAATTAGCCAACAAACCTGTATGTCTGTGGAATGTGAGAGGAAACCGGAGCACCCGGAGAAAACTCAAGCAGTCACAGGGAGAACCTACAAACGCCGTAGAGACAGCATCCATAGCCAGGATCGAACCCAGGTCTCTGGTGCTGTAAGGCAGCAACTCTTCCACTACGTCACTATGCTGTCCTGATACCTTTATAAAATAAAATAATGTCCATGGTATTCAGAATAGACATAATTCTCTGGACACTGGTACAGGGAGATACAAGAAATGCTTTCCATGGGTGGTCACTTGTCAAATCTACATCTCCTGTCACCAAGACGACGACCGAAGACCAGAACACGCCTCAGTAGGCACGACGCACCCTCCCAGGGGACTGCATTGAAGTCGGGTGGCTCGGCCTGTCTCGGCCGAAGGAGCCTCGGCAGTGGCGGCAGCAGCGGGAGACTCGGTGGCAATGGGAGACTCAGTGGTGGTGGGGCCTTGTGGTCAATGGGCGTGAGGGGGGAGCGGCAGACAATGGGGACCCGGCGTGTGGCAACCACTGTGAGGGATGGTGGGAGAACAAAGGGGGACTCGGTGTGTGTGGGGGGGGGGGGGGCACTCTAGTGTAGAATCCTCTGCTCAGGGGATACGACTGCATTTGTTTGTTTGTTCATTTGTTCTGGTGAAGGCGCTGTGCACACAGCAGCCAAACAGTCGCTTGCCTCTTTCTTTTTGTTTTCACTTTTAATTTCAAGTTTTTGTGGACCTTGTGTGTTGTGACTGTTAGCAGACCAATTTCCCTCCGGGGATGAATACAATTTTATCATATTGTATCTTCACTTTTGTTAGTGGTCTATTTTTCTTGTGCACGTACATATTAAAGGCACAGAGTGGTGATTTGACTTTCAGAATGAATTTGTGAATGTGAATATTATGTTGATCTCTACTGCAGTTGTGTTGGAATATAAAAGTAAGTTGCAATGTTGCAATTGTACATGAGACATGTCTAGAATACCATGTACTGAATTCGTTGATATTGCATACTTTTAGCTATGTCTAGAATCCTATCTGCAGAATTGGTTTGATCTTCAGCCTCTGGAGACGTGGCAACATACATTTGTGAGATTTCTGGGGCTCATGTGTTGTTCTATCAGGACTGACTGAATAAGTTGTGTCTCCATAAGAATAAGAGATGATCTGTGAAATGAGGGCAGGGGAGAGGGGAAGGAAAGGAAGGGGAAGAGGCAGGTTGGGAGGGAGGGAGAGAGGGAGAGAGGGAGGGTGAGTAGGAAGAGAGGGTCAGAGAGAGAGTTTGTGTAGGATGGGAGGGTGAGGGTGAGTAGGGGCAGAGTGTGAGAGGGAGGGAGAATGGGGTGAAAAGGAGCGAGGGAAATTGAGTAGGAAGAAGGGGTGTGAGGATGAGTGGGGTGGGAGAGGTAGAGGGAGGGTGAGTGGGAACGGGCTGGGACAGAGAGAGGAAGGTGAGAAGGGGGACACAGTGAATGAAAGATCGGAACTGATTCCAATCTATAAATATTACGTGCTTGATTTCGACCACAATTGCATAAATGTTAAAAAGTAAAATTGTTGTTTGATTTTCCATAAAATTTAATTTCTACAAAAATGTACAAATAGCTTAATTTACAGCAAAGTATACAATCACAGCATCTTAAGGATATTCCTGAAGAAACAACAGCGAACATCTTATGGATATTGGTCAGGCTTTACTATTTATAATGTGGTGTGGAATTAATTGGTCTTATGCATGCCTTGGAGCTGGAAGCAGCATTATTCCCTTTGCTTTCAACCAAACTCTAAATAAAGAAGTGGCTGGTTACTGTACCAAACGAGGCATCAAACAAAATAAGTAAAGGATGATTTTACTGAATTGCTATTTCTAATAAATGTGACTTAAAATATCTACAGCATTTTTGACCCATCAGTATTCACTTTTATTACATACTTTATTAATCTAAAATTCTTAGATTTATTTTAAAACTGTAAATTAAAAGCCAAAATTGTTAAATACTAACATTTACATCATCTAAACAGGGATTCCATTTAAAAATATAAAGCTGTTAATAATACATTCTGATATTTTCTTACCAATAATCTATGCTGTGATTTTTGAATTTTCTCACTGAGTAGTGACTGATATTTAAATGGTATTTAGATGTAAATAGAATTGTTTTCTATACTGTCATGAATATGAGCACTGGGTTCTGAATTGTTTCAATAAATTTATTCACCAAAAACATGGTTTTATTTCTTGATAATCAATAGTAACATTAAATCAGTTACAGAAACTAATGTACCAAATAACATTGACTTAATTTAAGGAAAGTTTCAAACATTTTGACAGTAATTAGATATTGTTTTTGCTCTCAAAAATACCTTTAATTAATTTCAACTATTATTTTAAGGCATCTGACCACACAGCTATTCCCAAATGAATTTGCAATGACATTATTGGGTAATTTACTTTTCAGTGCGGTTCATTAGGAGACTGTGGATTTAAGTCAAAGATGGACACAAAGTGCTGGAGTAACTCAGCGGATCAGGCAGCATCTCAGGAGAAAATAGGAAAGGCACTTTGTGTCTATCTTTTATATAAACCACTATCTGCATTTCGTGGTTTCAACATTGTGGATTTAAGTCAGCTGAATCATTGGAAGTGTTTTTATAGCTTGAGCAATAGCACGCATCATGCTATTTATAATGTACTTTCTCCAAAAGCAAATGCAAATTTAGTGTGGGCACATGACATGCCCAGTTGAGATATGAGTAATGCTTAATATGTTTTCAACCATTCAGTCAAAAAGCTTGCACAACGTGTTTTAGTTCACTCCAGATCACTGAGAGCCGTGAGTTCTTTATAGATTTTGTATCAAAAGTAAGAATGGCAATGAAATAAATCGGTGACGTTTCTTCCACCATTAAGTACTCAGTGTCATGTTGCGTAGCACCCACTGTTGCGATTGGACTCCACTGCAGTCCTTCATGGTGGGAATCATTTTTTCTTCCTCCGTTGGTTCATCCAGACATTGATTACTATTTACATGTCGTAGTGTAAGCCTCTGGTGGATGGAAGGAGAAATAAAGCAATGAGCTGAGAAAAATATAACATATACATTAACGATAAACTGAATTCATACAATGCAATTGACCCGGTCGGTCTCAAGATACTTCAAGGGTCGGGGTTGGGGGGAGACTTAACATTTGATACTGAACCAAAGATATTGTATAACAAACACAAGGACTGCACAGTTGCGCAGTGGTAGAGTTGCTGCCTTACAGCGCCAGAGACCCGGGTTCGATCCTGACTATGGGTGAAGTTTGCACTTTCTTCCCGAGAATGCGGGGTTTCCTCCGGGTGCTCTGGTTTCCTCCCACATTCCAAAGACATGCAGGTTTGTTGTTTAATTGTCTTCTGAAAATTGTCCTAATATGTGCAGGATAGAACTAGTGTATGGGTGATCATTGGTTGGCGTGGATTCGGTGGGCCAAAGGACCTGTTTCCATGCTGTATCTCTAAAACTAAAACTTGGCCAAATGCTTGATCAAGCAACAAGGTTTTACAAAGTGTCCAACAGGAGCATGAGAATGGCTCTGATTGTTCAGAAGAAAGTTTCATAGTTTATATCCTAAAAAGCTGAAAGCATTGCTGTCAGTGGTGAAGCTGTTTAGAAAGAGGAATTTGCGCTCGTTCATAAGTTGTAGGAACAGAATTAGGCCATTCGGCCCTTCAAGTCTACTCTGCCATTCCATCATGGGTGATCTATGTTTCCTTCTCAATCCCATTCTCCTGCCTTCTCCCTATAATCCCTGGCACCCGTACTAATCAAGAATCTGTTACTCTCCGCCTTAAAAATATCCTTTGACTTGGCCTCCACAGCCGTCTGTGACAATGAATTCCACAAATTGACTACCGTCTGACTAAAGGAATTCCTCCTCATCTCCTTTGTAAAGATATATCCTTTTATTCTGAGGCGATGGCTTCTGGTGCTAGATTCTCCCACTGGTGGAAACATCCTCTCCACATCCACTCAATCCAGGCCTTTTACCATTCGGTAAGTGTTAAATGTGGTCCTGCCACTGATCCTTCTAAACTCCAGCCATCAAACATTCATCATATGTTAACTAAATCATTCATGGGATCATTTTCGTAAACCTCCGTTAGACCCTGTCCTACCTCAGCACATCCTTCTTCAGAAATAGGGGCCCAAAACTGCTCACAATACTCCAAATGCAGTCTGACCAGTGCCTTCTAAAGCCTCAGTATAACATCCCTGTTTTTTTATTCTAGTGGTCTCTAAATAAATACTAGCATTGCATTTGCCTTCCTTACTACCGATTCGACTTAATTAAAATTATTTTAATCCTGTACCAGCAGTCCCAAGTCGTTTAACACTAGTTGAAGGAGCATCGATCAGTGTAAGGGGTTGGAAGAAGCTCGGCAAAGATCCTGGAGGAATTTGAAACGTTTGATTTTTAAACTGGCTGTTATTAGGCTGAAAGCCCATAAAAATCAGCATTTATCAGGAAGGCAAGTGAATAGAAAGTAGAATTTTGAATATCAGCTTTACTACACTTAAAATTATATTATAAAGGTTACATTTGGAACATATTTAAGCGAGTTTCCTACACTATAGCAGATATGGCATAATAATACTAAGCTGCATTTTGAACCTGAATCTTGATTTTGTTCTCTTATATATTTCTTTCACCCTTTAGATTTTACAGATACAGCGTGGAAACAGGCACTTCAGCCCACCGAGTCAGCACCGATCAGCGATCACCCCGTACACTAGCACTATCCCACACAATAGGGACAAATTACAGTTTTTACCGAAGACAATTAACCTACAAACCTACAGGTGTTTAGAGTGTGGGAGGGATGTGGGGGACCCAGAGAAAACCCACATGGTCACATGGAGAACATACAGACAGCAGCCATAATCAGGATCGAATCCGGATCTCTGGTGCAGTAAGGCAGCAACTCTACCGCTCTACCAGTAAGGCAGCAACTCTACCGCTGCGACACTCTGCCTTTGCAAGGTAGACAAAGGTGCTGGAGAAACTCAGCGGGTGAGGCAGCATCTGTGGAGCGAAGGAAATAGGCAACGTTCCGAAATGTTGTCTATTTCCTTCGCTCCATAGATGCTGCCTCACCCGCTGAGTTTCTCCAGCACTTTTGTCTACCTTTGATTTTCCAGCATCTGCAGTTCCTTCTTAAACAGTGATTTCAATCTGTTTCTTTTCATTCCAGACTTCATTACAGAAAATATATAAACATCACAACAATTGTAGGAGTTGAGATGAGCACTTGCTTTGCCCTTCAGTAAGATATTAGAGGTAAGATCGTATCCGTAACTCAATCTTGATCCCCGTAACCCTAAAATCTATCTCAGGCTTGGAGAGGTATAATGCCTGTCTTTTATACACGTAAATATATTTAAAGAAAAACTCACTTACCTTAAACATACGCCCAAAGTAGAAAAACACAATTAATGTCTACACAGAAAAAATCAACATGCTAACATTTACAGGTTAAGTTCTAACACAGCACTAAGTGCCACATAACAACAATTTCTGAGAGACAAAAATGCTGGAGAAACTCAGCGGGTGAGGCAGCATTTATGGAGCCAAGGAAATAGGCAACGTTTCGGGTCGAAACCCTTCATTAGTCTGAAGAAGGGTTTAGACCCAAAACGTTGCCTATTTCCTTCGCTCCATAGATGCTGCCTCACCCGCTGAGTTTCTCCAGCATTTTTGTCTCCCTTCGATTTTCCAGCATTTGCAGTTCCTTCTTTAACAATTTCTGATATGTATAATATCTCAGAATTTGTGAAGATTGCTTGACTGCAAAAAAAAAACAAACATTTTTTGATGCACAATACCTTTATTTTTATTTTGTTTGATGTGCTGCAGTTTGGAATGGATAGAATGGTAAAGCTTCCTTTGTCTCTGACCAGATCCTCAATTATCTTAACAAGTGTCTCCATAAAAGTATCACAAGTTCTATTCTTCCCTTCATTCCTACTTATCTTAATTGATTCAACCCACTCGGAAAACAAAGCTTGTTAACCATAGCAAACATTTGTAGAATTAGCCCAGGTGTGTATTGGGTGGGTCTTAGTTCATGGCACTCTCACCTCTAAATCTGAAAGTTATGGTTTCAAGTCTTCTTTGGCAGAATTGAGCACAAAGGAATTAAGCTGATGCTCCAGTGTAGTACTGAATGGGTGCTGCATGGTTGTAAGTTCTAGTGTTGTACTGCACGCGTACTGTAGGGTTAGATGTTTTCATGTAGCACTGATTGCGTACTTCATGGTTGGATTTTCTAGTACTGCATGAGAGCTGCATGGTTGGTCATCCTAGTGTAGTACTGCATGAATGCTGCATGGTTGTGTTCCAGTGTAGTACTATACAAGTGCTGCATAGCTGGACATTTTCATGTAACACTGAATGCATGGTTGGATGTAGTACTAAATGTGTGCTGCATGTGGGTGCATTGGTGGCCTTAAGATGCTTCTGTTTGACCAGATAAAGGACAATGTAATTGATAATTGTGTGAAAACTTTGATACATTTTTAACTGTTCTGCTTGCTGACACGTATTGCAAAACTAAAAATGTCGCATTGTTCTTGGGAAAGCACTGGCCGAATGATTGGAGCAATGTGTACAGATATCTGTTTCTTTGTGTGTGATGTATTTCACAGGTATTTCACGTGGTGATGACAATATTTAACTGCTATCTACTTATGGGAGAATACAGCGAGTGGATTCTGTTACTCTGTATGTTAGCACATAGTCATTTATTAATATTGAATAGTTAAACACCATTTTTGTTCATTATAGTTTATTTTCTCTTTAGGTTTTATGGTATCATTCATTATTTGGCAGCTAATTTATATGACCAATGATTTTGGATCGAAAAACCCCTATCTGTCTTCCTTGAAGTTGAACTAAAACACTAGGATTGACACAAAATGCTGGAGTAACTCAGCGGGTCAGGCAGCATCTCTGGAGAGCATGGATAGGTGATGTTTCGAGTCGGCAACCTTCCTCAGATTCTCCAGAGATGCTGTCTGACCCGCTGAGTTACTCCAACGATCCGTGCCTTTTTCATTGTAAACCACCATCTGCAGTTGTCTGTTTCTCTAACGCACTATGAACTCATATTTAGAGCAAAGGCTAGAAGCTTCAGTTCCACCCTGTTGGGGTATTTGGTTTTTATTTATAAATTTATTATTGACACTGATATCAAGTTACAAAATTCAAACAAAAAGTGTAGATGCTGGAAATCCAAATTAAAACAGAAAATACTGGAAATACTCAGCAAGGTCTGTTTCCACAGTGGTGGCCTGGTCTGCTATGTATTTTCAGCATTTTCTGTTTTATTATAATTTGTTAGTATTTTAGTTTGGGTTATGTTTAAAAGTTGCTCCTCAGCTGTTATCAGGCACCTGAACATCCTACAACAACTAGAGAGCGGTCCTGAGCTACTACAGTATCTGCCTCATTGGAAACCTGTAGACTATCTTTGATCAGACTTTACTGGGTTTTATCTCGCACTAAACGTTATTCACATTGTTCTCTTTGTCATGTATCTATACACTTTGGACGGCTCGATTGTAATCACGTATTGTCTTTCCGTTGACTGGTTAGCACGCAATAAAAGCTTTTCACTGTACCTTGGTACATGTGACAATAAACTAAACTAACTATATTGACTGTAATTCTTGCCAATTAATAAACACACAAAAGCTTTGGCTGTTAGTGTCTGACAGACATCTCCTGCTGCAAAGACATTTCCTTCCATATCCTTTCTACCTTCTGCAGACCATTTAATTTCACTCTATGCAATATCAATCAATCAGTTTTCTCTGCAATTCTCTCTGCTTCTTATTTCTTCCACCAAAGGAACATTGTAAAATTTTATTATTACCTGTATTATTCATTCTTATACTGGTATTTCTTGGCATAAAATATACATGGCCCCACTAGCTCTTGGTTCACCTTGCACACATTGGTCAATTATTTATATCTATTCTGATCTTTGAGAAGATTCACTGCAAATATCAATGTGCTCCCTGGGGCTCATAGTCCTACCTTCAAAAGGACCACAAGGGGCCTAAAACTACTGGATATGCATAGAACATAGAACAGTACAGCACGGGAACAGGCCCTTCGGCCCACAATGTACATGATGCCAAGTTAAACTAATCTCTGCCTGCACGTGATCCATTTCCCTCCATTCCCTGCATAACCATGTATCTGCATCACAGCATGGTTTGGGAACAGCTCCCTCCCTGACCGCAAAAAAATTGTAGAGAATTGTGGACATAGCCCAGACCATCACGCAAACCAACCTCCTTTCCATTGACTCCATCTACACTTCACGCTGCCTCGACAAGGCCACCAGCATAATCAAGGACCATTGTCATTCCCTCTCCCATCAGGCAAGAGGTACAGAAGTGTGAAAACGCACTCCTACAGATTCAAGGACACTTTCTTCCCAGCTGTCATCAGGCAACTGAACCATCCTATCATCAACGAGAGAGTAGTCTTGACCTCCCATCTACCTCATTGGAGGCCCTCAGACAATCTTTAATTGGACTGTACTGGACTTTATCATGCACTACATTTTATTCCTTTTATCCTGCATCTGTACACTGTAGACGGCTTGACTGTAATCATGTAGTCTTTTCGCTGTGGATAGCACGCAACAAAAAAGCTTTTCACTGTACCTCGATGCACATGACAATAAACTAAACTGAACTGAAATCTGCCCAGAGAATTCTGTGACACAATGTAAAAAAAACACATTTGCAGCACACATCATTGTAATGCATAAATCCACAAATTGTGGGACGCGCAAACTAAATCATTAAGCCATCATTTTTGGGAATTTCTTTTCTGCAGTCTTGGAAAAAACAATTATCGTTGATCCAACTGCCACTAAAATCAGAGGCGGGATTAAGTTTGTGAACTGAATCCTCCGGGTACAGCATAGATTATTTGGACTGGAGATACTGGAGAGCTCCGGATCATTAAAATATTCAAGCGTTCAATATGTTCTGTTTGGATTGACTTTCTAGTTAACAGCATTAGAATTTAATCAACACACATTTTATTTTAAGCACTAGCTGATTGATTTTTAACAACTCATCTCAATGGTAAACTATGATGAACACGAATAAAGATAAACCTAAGTTCTCTTCGTGATCCAGGCCCTACACTGACATTGTAGAAACAAGGAACATCCAAGGCTAAAGAACAAACTGCTGGAGAGGTAGCTTTGGCAGAACGTTGTTTAATTTGATAATAATGGAATGCAACAGGAATTAAAATGGGATTAGTGCCAGACAGGAGGGAGATGTGGACTCGGTGATTTTGCTACAAAGTGTCCATCCAGTATTTTCTGTTTACACTTTAAATTTCCAGCTGTAGTTTTTTTTTGATTTTCAGATGTTAAACAATGGGTTGTATGACTGCAGAGGCCGAGTTTAGTGGGATATAGGCCAAACTATCTTAGGTGGGGCATCTTGGATGGCATGGACATGTTGGGCATGTTTCAGTTCTGTATAAATGCATTAAGGGGAAAATAGAGTAACTAGGGTGAGACTAGGGCCCCTCAAAGACAAACATGGTCATCTTTGTGTAGAGAAGCATTAGATGGGTGACACCCTCGATGAATATTTTGTATTACCGTGACGAGAATCATGAAGACCAGGAAACTCAAGGAAATTTAATGGGATTCTCTTTGGGGATAGTCTGTCTTTAAGGATTCGAGGAGGTGCTGGACGTCTTAAAACATATGAGCAGAGATAAATCTCCACTGTCTGATCAGGGATATCCAAGAGCACAGTGGGAAATTAGAGAAGAATTTGTAGGGAGTCTTATTTGGGATTTCTGCATTATTATTTGCCACGATAAGGTGCCGGAAGTCTGGAGCAGAGCTAACATGGTGCCTTTATTTAAGATGGGCTGCAGAGAAAAGCCAGTGAGCCTAACATCTGTGGTTGTGTTACTGGAGAGTATTCTGTGGGATAAGATGTTCATGCATTTGGAAAGATAGGTGTGGATAGGGATAGTGGATAAGCATGGCTTTGTGCAGGGGAGATCATGCCTCACAAATGTGATTGTTTTTTCAGCAGTATATGAGGGTTGATGAGGGCAGGGCAGTAGATGTAGTCTATATGGACATTGGCCTATATGGACAGCAAGGCCTTTAGCGAGGTTATGTGTGGTAGGCAGCTATGGAAAGTCACATCACATGGGATCCAGGGAGAGCTGGCTGATTGGATACATACTGTATGTGTAGGATAGAACAGCAGGTGCTGGTTTACACCAAAGATAGACACAAAATGCTGGAGTAATTCAGCGGGTCAGGCAGCATCGCTGGAGAAAAAGAAAAGAGGACGTTTTGGGTCGAAACCCGCCGAGTTACTCCAGCATTTTGTGTCTATCTTCGGTGGAGTCTGAAGAAGAATGGATACATAATTGGTTTGATGGTGTTGAGCAGAGCGTGATGATGGGTGGTTGTTTCTCGGTCCTGAGCCTATTGTTCTTTGTCATCTTTAAATAGTCCTGGGAAATTCTAAGTCAAAATCCTTCTTCCAGGATCTTGAAGATTTGGATAAGACCACCAGGGAAAAATATCGATTATTTAGTTTTATGAATAGAATGAGGAAAATATGCTAAACTTTTTCATTCACTTGGTGGGCCCTAATTGGAACAATGTTGTCAATTCTGAGCACCACAGTTTAGGAAGAATATCAAAGCCTGCATGTCAGTGCAGTGCAGTGCTTAAATGGTACAAAGAATAAAGAGGTTTTTGTTATATGACAACTGTGAAAAGAATTGCTGTGTTCCCTTTAGATTAGGGAAAATAATAGTAAGATTAAACGAGAACTTACCAGTTTGAAGTTTGATCTTTATTTTATGAGGAGTTACGATGAGGGATTACGTGAAGACCCCGCCAGCACGCATGCGCGACATTCTTCAAAGCAGCGGTGTGGAATCACAGTAATAGTAATTGAAATAAACAAAGTAAGATAAGAAGAACTAGGATACCAGTTGACCTTTATAATAGAGGGTGGGAGCAGAGGGCACGTAATCCCTCATCGTAACTCCTCATAAAATAAAGATCAAACTTCAAACTGGTAAGTTCTCGTTTAATCTTACTATTTTACTTCGGAGTCACGTGAGTGACTACGTGAAGATTTTAAAGATCTGTGATTTCAAGCCGTGGAACAATTCATGCTTCACTCACTGCCGAAGTCATTCAAGGGAGGAAGTATGTTATCGTATTCAGATATGTATCAAATTCAAACAATAACAATTTATTTTAACAAAATAATGCTCCCTAGGGCTAAATATATTACAGAATTCAAACTTGATTCTGCAACACCGCAGGTTTGGTTATTGGCTTATTATAAAAGAATTGGAAGGTCTTTTCTCTAGACCATCCTGCTGTTGCCAGGATATGGTCCATAGGCACTTCCATGTCTCTTGCTGCCGGTGTTGCTGCTGCCCTTGTGGAATGAGATTTAAGATGTCAGTATCCACCCCAGCAGCTCCCAAAACCTGTCTGAGCCATCTCGAGATGGTCTGTGCTGAACCCGGCCATTAGGCTGTTTATGGCTGCCCATAGTGCCAATTTACTTCCTCTTAAAGTTTTAGTAGTCTTAAGGTATAGTAGAAGGTGTGTCTTTACACACTGTCGAGTGTCAGATGGGTATGCCTGGAATTCCAAATTTTATCCTGATGTTCCTGGTCTATCTTGTTTAACAAGCTCCAAGATGCGAAAGTTATCTTTTCTGGAGATGCCATCATTTTTTCCAGTCTCAGATTATGTAGAGACTGGACCCTTAGAGCTGAGACCAGTGCCATCAGCATACTGTTTTTTAATGTGAGTTTTCCCCCAAGGACAGGGACATTGCTGGTGCCCCTTAGCAATGTTAGTACAACACCGACATCCCAGATCTGGGAGTACCTCGCTCTAGGAAGGTTAGTGTTGTAAATAATCCTCATAAGTTTGGCAACCAAAGGGTGAGATCCCATGGAGAGTTGTCGTGGTGCCTGCCACCAGTAAGCTGACAGGGCACTCCTAGCGCAATTATAGCACTGCAGCTCAGTCCTTCATCTACATGAAGGCTGGATAGGAATTTCCAGGACGTTGGTGATTGTAGCTGTATTATACGCTACACCAGTCCTTGAGCAATACGACCCCCATTTTCCCATGCTGGAGAGGTACTGCTTTTTTGTTGATTCTAGATAGGCCGCCGTGATCATGTTCATGGTCCTGTCCGTCAGCCCAGATCTTAGCATGATGGACTTATGGTTCAGAGACTATGTCAAGGACCACAGGGACCCATGGCTGTGTAGGCCAATCAGCTACTTCCAAGACCCCTGATGCTGAGACCATATGTATTTTGCATAGGACCCGACTGATGAGGCAGGATGGGAAAAAACATAGTAAACAATTTCCCCCAATTCAACGAGCAACGTCCATTGCTGCTGCCCCAGGTGTGGTTCCCAAGCGACATATGTTGGTAGCTGGTGATTGAGTCTAGATGCAAATAGATCGATATCTGGTGTCCCTATCTTATTGTAATATTAGCAAACATTTTTGTGGTCCATTCGGTGCTGTCATTGAATTTTCATGACCTGGTGTGTGCCACTGTATTGAGCTTACCTGGTAGGTAAGTTGCTGATAGTCAAATATGTATGTTAACACACCATTGCCAGATTGTATTGGCCAGATTGACACATTATATCAATTTTATTCCACCCATATGATTAATATATGCCACAACTGTAGTATTATCAATTTGTAGGCAGACATGCAGATGGTGCATTGTGAGCAGTAGGCTTTTAGCCCATGAAACGCACCCAACATCTCTAAATAATTTATACACAGTGTTTTTAGTAATGATGATTCCTAATGTTCCATCTACTACCAGTTCTGGATATAGTGTTAGTAGCTCCCCAGCCATGAGCGCTGACCTCCATTTGTAATGTGAATGATGGTTACTAATAATGATGGGCTGGAACTATGCCAAGTATTCCCTTTCATCATTATAACTCCAAATTGCTTTGGCTGGTAACTGCATAGGTCGATCAAAGTGACCTGCAAGGTGTTTTTAGATCTTGCACTTTTGCCCTTTTTGAGCTTTAATAATGCAAGGCCCAAACTGAGTAGCTGGAAATGCTGCTACTAGTTTCCCAATTACTCTTGCCACCTGTCGAATAGATGGTTTATTTTGTAATAATTCATTTTGTTGTAGGCTTACACCAAGTCGGCTGCTTTACTCTTTGGCAATGTTACAGACATGTGGATAATGTTAATTGTAAATCCCAGAAAGTCCATAGTTGTGGATGGCGTCAACTTAGATTTATCTGGATGGAGATGGACCCGAGTTTAAACCCAATATTCGGTAGCTAAAATTGCTGATTTAGCTAGTTCTAGGGTTTTCCCCACAATTGATATATCATCAAGATATGCCATGACAATATGTTTTGTTTCCTAAGTATTGCCAAGGCCAGTTTTAATATCTTGGTGAACAGTCTTGGGGTTGAAGTTTAACCCATTAGGCAACGGGTATATACTGCCATAGTTGCCCCATCCAGTTAAATTTTAAGTATCGACAATGATCCCTAGTATGGGTACTGAATAGTATGCATCTTTTGGATCAATGCATGCCATGAAGTATCCCTCTGAAACTAATTGTTTCGGCAGTAACAATGTTTCCACAGTGGTAATAACATCCATGTCTCCCAAAACAAGTGTAACATTCCCCCTGTTAGTACAGGTCCTACACCTTTGTGTTCTGGAAGGAACCAGATCCACCTACCTCCCTGGTTGCCGGTGGTACGTCCCTTCTTCAACTTCTGCCTCTTCTGCAGAAGAGGCGCCGGAGTGCGGGGTAGGCACGTTTTCCATGAGGGTCGCTCTGGGCCTTGGCCTAAAAAGGACCATTGTGGTTGCTGCGCGGCCCTCATGCTTTCACCAGCGTCCTGGTGTTGATGCCTGCTGGCGGATGCATAGGGGTGCTGCCGTCTGAGGTGTGTGGTCTGCCCGTTGCTGATGACGCTGTCATGAGCCCGACGGCTTTAAACTCTTCATCGAGCTTTTTTACTTGTTTAGACAAGTTTCCCCTCCAAATAGCAGTATCTGCGGTTGTGTTGCAGCTGTTTCGCACAACCCTGCAAATTTGCGGTTGAGTGCAGGTTTACTGTGCTCTCGCAAGCAATTGATTTCATAGTGGGTATTGCGGAACAATGTCAGTCCTGCTGAGTGTCCATCATCTCTGTACCAATGATATGCCTGCTGTCAGAAGTTTTAGAAACTTCTGTAGTTTGACCTCCTGGGTTTTTATGCCCGTCTCACTGTACCCCCAGATCGCATTGTTTGCTGCAGGCCCTTTTAACAAAGTAAAGTTCACAGGAGGCATATACTTCTCCGTAGTTTCGTTACCTGTTCCTGCAGAGGATGGAAGTACAGGTAGTCGATGCTGGCCGCCAGCTTGGTCTGCAATGGTACTCCTGATTTCGGTGACCTACCTCCCAGTAGCTCCTTAGGATCCTGCACCCCCAGCACACTGCCGTTTTCTTCAGCCACGTCCTCTTCTTCAGGACCAGCCCAGCCCTGGTCCACAATGCTCCTCTCTGTCGAGGGAGACGCATTGTTTTACAGCCCTCGATAAGGTGCTGTTATGGGAGTGCGAGACTCCCACAGTGAGCTTGCTCCATCTCCCGGAGCAAGTCACGCCACTTTACGCGGGAGGCGGACCTCTGCTGCACTCGGGCAGCGCGTCCTCTCGGCCGGACTCAGATGAGTATGGTCGGCTGGGCTGAATCCTGCTGGGTCCTAACCGTCTTACTGTTGGCTTTACCCCCTTTCTGGGGAACCACTGCGGTTCCTATCCGTCTTATCCTTGGCTTTACCCCCTTTCTGGGGATCCACTGCGGCGCTGATTTGAGCTGTACAGCTCACGGCGCTGGATTCAGCTTACCTCCAGCCCGCTGCGCTATTTCCGGGTATACAGCTCGCAGTGCTGGGCTCAGTTGTGCTGAGTTAACATGTCTTGTGGACCGCAGCCTGCAGTCCAGGTGCCGCTGGTCGCCCTCGGCTGTCGGCTGTCGGAACTTTCCCAGTTCCCCGCAGCCTTAGACACGCGACCCGTTTTTTCTTCCCCTTGTCCAAAGTGCTGAAACACAAAGCACAGCAAGGGGAAGAATACAACTTTAGAATAAATCTTCCTTACCTTCTAGGTCCATTTTTCAATTTTGCCGCGGGAGCGCTCTGCACCCCCGCCCGTCGCTGTTGCACTGCGTGAGACGCTATGTCGCGCATGCGTGCTGGCGGGGTCTTCACGTAGTCACTCACGTGACTCCGAAGTAAAATGTGATAATTGAATAGGTTTAAGTTTGTAATTGAGTACATAAAAAGTAACTGTTTTCACTGGCAAGATATAAAATGCTGGAGTGACTCAACGGATCAGGCAGCATCTGTGGAGGGAATGGACAGGTGAAGTTTTGGGTTGGAAGCACTGCAGACACAGAAGGGTCCCGATCGGAAACATCACCTGTCCATTCCCTCCACATAGGATGTGGGCCGAGGTGCTTTTTCGTTTAAGTTCGTGACCCAACTCGCGTAACTACCTGAATTTTTAACATATTGTGTAAAAATATTATAGAAATCATACCTGAAACTCGTCAAGAACAAAACCTACACATATTTTTAAAATATGAGAAAAAACTCAAATTTTCCGAGAAGTAATTGTCCAATCATTGCATCGGATGCCTATTAACCAATCACGCACTTTGTTTCATGGTAGCTAGGCAGCGAGCACTGGGATCATGGCTGCCTCCTAATTACATCAAAACAATAGCAAGGTTTCAAAGGAATAAAGCTAATGCTAAACTTGCTGATAATTTTGTTTAACAATTGATTTATCTTGTAAAGTTATGATGTGAACTGTTAAATAAAAATGATAAATAAAATGTAGAGCTAGGGTTAGGATCAGGGTCGGTCAGTCGGTTGGTCGGTCGGTCGGTCGGTCGGGCTGTCGGTCGGGCTGTCGGTCGGGCTGTTGTTCGGCCGGTGAGTGCTGTGAAGGGTCGGTTGGGCTGTCGGTCGGTCGGTGGGTGCTGTGAAGGGTCGGTCGGGCTGTCGGTAGGCCGGTGGATGCTGTGAGCGAGTGGGCGGACTGACGGAGCCGGCGCAATGGGGGTGCTGAAGGCGGATCGGGCGGCACGCAGGGCAGTGCTGCTCCCCACCATCATCACCATGATGATCCAGAAGGGCATGCTGGCCGAGGTGGACGCGCTGAGTGGCCACACTTACGGAGCCTGCAGCCGGTCCCAAAGCGGCTCCAGCTGCAGCCGTGGGCAACTCTGGAAGGGGAGCGAGTTAGGGTTAGGCATTTTCCTCTCAGTGGAAGATGCCTTAGCCTTACCCCAGCCTGGCACTGCCCCAGTCCCACTATGGCCGTGACCCCCACTCTCCACACTGGCAGTCAGTGGGGTTCAGTAAACGGGGGAACCCACAGGAACTGCCCTCACCCATTAATTAGGCGGGTTCAGGAGCCGGACCTCTGCGGCAGTCTCATTCAAAATACACACGCACAATTATATTCATTATATTATTTTTATATAATGTAATTATATATATATATATATATGGTATAATAATATATGGTTTAAATAGACAGCAGCACGGAATTAGGTTCCCCATGGAGTAATATGAGCACTGAACACTAGATGGCGCTTACCATTTCAATCTCATTTTCTAATGAGCTTAATTAATTAATGTGGAACTTTTGGCACTGACGAGTTATGACTTCCTTCTCAATTATATTTTATCTAAATCTGTGCAAAATTTAAAGTAGTTCCCAGACATGTGTCACGAAAGTTAAATTCTAGACACATCTTCGATGCTCGGCCCACAGCCTAATATGCTGCTTGACCTACTGAGTTCCCCCAGCACTATGTCTTTTGCTCAAGATTCCAGCTCTGGTTTCCTCCCACATTCCAATGATATGCAAGTTTGTAGGTTAATTGGCCTCTGTATGTTGTTAAAAAAAAATTCCCCTTATGTGTGTAAGTTAGCATACAGGGTGATCGCTGGTCAGGGTGGACTGAGTGGGCCGATGGGCCTGTTTCAATGCTGTATCTCTAAAGACTAAACTACCACTTAATAGAGACAGACAATTCTGTTGATAGATATTGATTAATTTTCCTTAACAGAAATAACTTTAGTTCAGTTTAGAGATACAGTGTGGAAGCAGGTCATTTGGCCCACCAAGTCCGTGCTGGCAGCGATCTCCGCACATCAGCTCTATTCTACACACTAGGGACAATTCACAGAAACCAATTAACCTATAAACCTGAGGGTTTTTGGAATGTGGGAGGAAACCGGAGCACCCGGAAAAATCCCAAGTGGTTACACGGAGAACGTACAAACTCCGTACAGACAGCATCCATAGTCAGGATTGAACCCGGGATTGCAAGGCAGCAACTCCACCACTGCACCACTGTGATGTCCCAACTTATTATAGGTTTGTGCTTGGGGTGATTATGATGCATCCAGAATCCTGGAAGAATTATAAATCCTCAATACATCAGTTGCAAATTATATGTTTGAGGCTGATATTCAAAAAAATTGGCCATCAAGATACAAAACCAAATAATTTGAAGGGCGAGGCAAAAGGAAATCGACAAGTGGAATTTCAAACAGAATTGCATTTGACAAAAGAACCAGAATGATTATCATAAGGGCCAGATGATAGAAAACCCAAGGCGCAATACAAGGCAAATTAAATGTAAGAAAGTCCTGCATGAATGTTTAAACAGCACCGATATACAGAGGCCGGAACTGAAAGAGCTACTAAATGTCCCATAACCTTTTTCAATTATATACCGTCGGCCCCATGGCGAAGGGGATACTGGGAGTGGTGACAAAGTTGTGTAAAGATAGATTTGAAGGAGAGATATTAAATGGCTGTTTTGCAAGACATATTTATGATCAAAAGCCTTGTTCTATTTACTTTACCAGTTTCATGATACAGCACGGAAGCAGGCCCTTCGGCCCACTCAATCTATGCCAACCAGCGATAACCTGTACACTAGCACTATCCTACACACTGGGGAAAATTTACAATTTTCACCAAAGCCAATTAACCTACAAACCTGTACGTCTTCGGGATGTGGGAGGAAACCGGAGCACCCGGAGAAACCCCACGTGGTCACAGGGAGAACTTACAAACTCTTAGTCTGCACCACCCGTGAGTGATTTGTGATTTCTACTAACTAACTGAACGTTGTGTAACATGGATACTTTCTGCACATAATTCAAAATATTGCACAACACGACAATTCTATTTAGGACTATAACTATGACTTGCTAATCAGTTAAAACACAATTTGTACCGATCATCATTAAAGTATTGACCTCTACAGTTTATGGAATGTTAAGGATAATAATCAGTTGGGCAGTAATACATAATCCTGAATACTTCTTGGCGACTGTAGTTCCTTAGGATCCACATGTGTGAAGGGCTGTGAGAACAGCTCTCTGAGGATGGAACATAAAGCCCACTATCCAGCTTCCTAGTTGCTAAGCAAGAGTGGCAAGCTACATGAACTAACTTGTGAATAGATAGTGCATGCAGAAACACATGATCATTAAGATGCATCGCTAAACTAATGACAATTAGACAATATATACGACTTACACAATAGGCGATTTACGTATGTGTGCACATACGGAAACAATTCTGTACTCAGTCTCCTACTGCAATCAAGGCAGTTTGAAATTTCCACAACACTGTACCATCATTCAAGTTTACATCGGAAACAAGCCGGCAATGGCGGCGTGATTACCCAGAAGGCCGCACTCTGCAGGAAGTGCCCCAGGCATATCAAGATGTCGCTGTGACAGTTAATACTCTCAGCGAATTATTTCGGGCAGGGGATGGGATTGGTGATACCAACATGTAAAAATTGACTCGCATAAGGATTCACGATCCGTATGCTGGGGAGTGCCTGTATTGGCTTAGAAGAAGTGCAAAGAACCATAAAATAGCAAATTATAATTTCCTTAGTTTTCAAAGCAGGGTACAATATTTTAAAATGCAACCCAATATTGCTAAGACAATAATTTTGGAACTTATGCAGAAATTGTGCATTGTTAACCATATAACCATATAACAATTACAGCACGGAAACAGGCCATCTCGGCCCTACAAGTCCGTGCCAACTTTTTTCCCTTAGTCCCACCTGCCTGCACTCATACCATAACCCTCCATTCCCTTCTCATCCATATGCCTATCCAATTTATTTTTAAATGATACCAACGAACCTGCCGCCACCACTTCCACTGGCAGCTCATTCCACACCGCTACCACTCTCTGAGTAAAGAAGTTCCCCCTCATGTTACCCCTAAACTTCTGTCCCTTAATTCTGAAGTCATGTCCTCTTGTTTGAATCTTCCCTATTCTCAAAGGGAAAAGCTTGATCACGTCAACTCTGTCTATCCCTCTCATCATTTTAAAGACCTCTATCAAGTCCCCCCTTTACCTTCTGCGCTCCAGAGAATAAAGACCTAACTTATTCAACCTATCTCTGTAACTTAGTTGTTGAAACCCAGGCAACATTCTAGTAAATCTCCTCTGTACTCTCTCTATTTTGTTGACATCCTTCCTATAATTGGGCGACCAAAATTGTACACCATACTCCAGATTTGGTCTCACCAATGCCTTGTACAATTTTAACATTACATCCCAGCTTCTATACTCAATGCTCTGATTTATAAAGGCTAGCATATCAAAAGCTTTCTTTACCACCCTATCTATATGAGATTCCACCTTCAAGGAACTCTGCACGGTTATTCCCAGATCCCTCTGTTCAACTGTATTCTTCAATTCCCTACCATTTATCATGTACATCCTATTTTGATTTGTCCTGCCAAGGTGTAACACCTCACATTTATCAGCATTAAACTCCAACTGCCATCTTTCAGCCCATTTTTCCAAATGGCCTAAATCACTCTGTAGACTTTGGAAATCCTCTTCATTATCCACAACACCCCCTATCTTGGTATCATCTGCATACTTACTAATCCAATTTACCACCCCTTCATCCAGATCATTGATGTACATGACAAACAACAAAGGACCCAACACAGATCCCTGAGGCACCCCACTAGTCACCTGCCTCCAACCCGACAAACAGCCATCCACCATTACCCTCTGGCTTCTCCCATTCAGCCACTGCTGAATCCATCTTGCTATTCCTGCATTTATACCCAACAGTTTAACCTTCTTAACCAACCTTCCATGAGGAACCTTGTCAAAGGCCTTACTAAAGTCCATATAGACACCATCCACTGCTTTACCCTCGTCAATTTCCCTAGTAACCTCTTCAAAAAATTCAAGAAGATTAGTCAAACATGACCTTCCAGGCACAAATCCATGTTGACTGTTCCTAATCAGACCCTGTTTATCCAGATGCTTATATATATTATCTCTAAGTATTAAACAATGGAACAACATGCGCAGTACGCCAATCCTCGGGGACTATTCCCGTTTCTAATGACATTTGAAATATTTCTGTCATAGCCCCGGCTATTTCTACACTAACTTCCCTCAATGTCCTAGGGAATATCCTGTCAGGACCTAGAGACTTATCCACTTTTATATTTTTCAAAAGTGTCAGTACTTCTTTTACTTTGAAACTCATAGTATCCATAACTACTCTACTCGTTTCCCTTACCTCACATAATTCAATATCCTTCTCCTTGGTGAATACCGAAGAAAAGAAATTGTTCAATATCTCCCCCATCTCTTTTGGCTCTGCAGATAGCTGCCCACTCTGTTTCTCCAATGGACCAATTTTATCCCTCGTTATCCTTTTGCTATTAATATAGCTGTAGAAACCCTTTGGATTTACTTTCACCTTACTTGCCAAAGCAACCTCATATCTTCTTTTAGCTTTTCTAATTTCTTTCTTAAGATTCTTTTTACATTCCTTATACTCCACAAGCACCTCATTTACTTCATGCTGCCTATAATTATTGTAGATCTCCGTCTTTTTCCGAACTAGATGTCCAATTTCCCTTGAAAACCAGGGCTCTTTCCAATTTTTACTGTTTCCTTTCAACCGAACAGGAACATAAAGATTCTGTACTCTTAAAATTTCCCCTTTAAATGTCCACCATTTCTCTTCTACATCTTTCCCATAAAACAAAATGTCCCAGTCCACTCCTTTTAAATCATCTCGCATCTCATCAAAGTTAGCCTTTCTCCAATCAAAAATCTCAACCCTAGGTCCAGTTCTGACCTTCTCCATAATTATATTGAAACTAATGGTATTGTGATCACTGGACCCGAAGTGCTCCCCAACGCATACCTCCGCCACCTGTCCCGTCTCATTTCCTAACAGGAGGTCCAGCACTGCCCCTCCTCTAGTAGGTACCTCTATGTATTGCTGCAAAAAACTATCCTGCACACATTTTACAAACTCCAAACCATCCAGCCCATTTACAGAATGTGTTTCCCAGTCTATGTGTGGAAAGTTGAAATCTCCCACAATCACTACCTTGTGCTTACTACTAATATCTGCTATCTCCTTACATATTTGCTCTTCCAATTCTCGTTCCCCATTTGGCGGTCTATAATACACCCCTATAAGTGTTGCTACACCTTTCCCACTTCTCAGTTCCACCCAAATAGCCTCCCTAGATGAGCCCTCCAATCTATCCTGCCAAAGCACTGCTGTAATATCTTCCCTGACTAGCAATGCAACACCTCCACCTCTTGCCCCTCCAATTCTATCACACCTGAAGCAACGAAATCCTGGAATATTTAGTTTCCAATCACAGCCCTCCTGCAACCATGTTTCACTGATCGCCACAACATCATACTTCCAGGTGTCTATCCAGACTCTAAGCCCATCCACCTTTCTTACAATGCTCCTAGCATTAAAATATGCACATTTAAGAAACCCCCCGTCTCTTCTCTGTTTATTTCCTTTTTTTTCTTTCTCCTCTTGTGTCCGAGTGCTTCCCTTTTCTGCTTCCTGCCTCCCATTCTGTCTACTAGCTTTCTCTATTGTTGTTCCCTTTAGGATTGGTGTAGCTAGAGTCTGCTGGGTCAATACCAAGTCTCCGTAGGAATCATTTTGGGTGATTCTTTGGTGTTTGCTTATGCTTTGGTGAGAAAGAGAGGGCTCGATTGGGCAGAATTGCCCACTACTACCATTGTTTCACCCATTGTCTTTACTTTAGTTTAGAGATACAGCGTGGAAATAGGCCCTTCAGCCCATCGGGTCTACATTGACCAGCGATCACCCCATATACTAGCACTATCCTACACACGAGGGACAATTTAAAATTTACAGAAACCAATTAACCTACAAACCTGCATGTGTTTTGGAATGTGGGAGGAAACCGGAGCACCTAGAGGTTTATTTTATTTTATTTTAGAGAGACAGTGCAGACACAGGTCTATCAGCCCATCAAGTCCTTGCCGACCAGCGATCCCCGCACACTAGCACTATCCTACACACCTCTCAATTCTATTCTCTTGCCTTCTCCCCGTAACCGTCGACACCCTTACCATCAAGAACCTGTCAATCTCTCTGTTTTAAAAACGCCCAATGACTTGGCCTCCACCATAGTCTATGGCAATGAATTCCACAAATTTACCACCCACTGCCTAAAGAAATTCCTCCTCAGCTCCATTTTAAAAGTACGTCCTTTTATTCTGAGGCCGTGCCCTCTGGTCCTAGACTCTCGCACTAATGGAAACATCCTCTCCACATACACTCCATCTATTATTTTTCAGGCCCTTCAGTCCACCGAGTCCACGCTGACCAGCGATCCCCGTACACTAGCACTATCCTATACACTAGGGACAACTTACAATATTACCAAAGCCAATTACCCTAGAAACCGTCTTTGGATAGTGGGAAGAAACCGGAGCACCTGGAGAAAACCCACACAGGTCATGGGGAGAACATATAAACTCTGTTACAGAGAGCACCCATAGTCAGGATTGAACCCCGGTCTCTGGCACTGTAATGGCGAGTTCTCACGGTGCGACCTGAAGCAAGATGTCACCCGAGTGAAGTGGTCGTGGTCCAGCACGAGTTCCGCACGATAAAGTGTTCCCACGATAAAGAGTTCCCACGGTACTCGGCAATTCTGTCATTTGTGCGACTGACTTGTCCGTCTCCCGATCTTTCCCGTTAATCGTGAATGAACATCGTGGACTGTAGTGTAGTTAATCACGTGGCACAAATGATGTCACTTTTTTTTCACACGCTATATAAATATCCTCCGTTCGTAGAATTGTCTCATTTGCAGACATGCCTATACAAAGTTGGTTCGAGTACAGGCTGGTTGTTATTTTCATTGACGTGCTGTATGCATTAGCGCAACATGTGCATCGAAAACGCTTGCGTGAAGGCAGAAGGGTGAGATTAATTAAAAAGATAATTAAGAGGAAGTCTCACTGGGTTAAGCCCATGTTTCAACGGAGACCTCAATTAGGACAATATGAGCAACTGCTTAATGTGCTGTGCGAAGAGGATAAAAATGCATTCAAAAACTTTGTCAGAATTTCACCCGAGCTCTTTAATGAGTTAAAGAATAATTTGGGACCTCATGCATAATTTATTTTATGGCTCTAAAAGAGACATGATTCCCACTTCAAACAAAGAGGGTGTAAAAGCTGTCTGCCACTACTTTTACATTGCAGCTGCAGGGAACAGACAGACTTATAAGATAAATTAAAGGTGACTGCAAAAACAGCACTTTTACATCTGTAGCATTGTATGTTTTAAAATCATGGATAACATTAAATTGTTCTCCTGTACATAAACTAATATATTGTTATAGTTACTCACATGAGCACCGGGGATACTCAGCAGCCTTCGTCTCCAGCAGGTTGCGCTTTCTCTCCCTATTTCTATAATCCTCTCTGGATTTGTCATAGAGAATCTCATTGAATTGGTACCACTCCACCAGTTCACCCTCTTGTTCCCTGTTGAAGTTATATGGCTTTACCTTCTGCCATCTAACCTTTATGTTCTCGTCTGCTGAGAATATTGTGGAGGCAACAGCTACTGGGGAGGCAATCTCAAATCCACCTTGATCACCCTCTCCCTGCTCCAAGGAGCCCACAGGCAGTGGTATCTCTGGCATCTCCTCTTGCCTCTCCACCTGTCTCTCTTGCTGAGTTTCCTCCTCATTTACCTGCATGGCTAAAAACTTTCCGACTTTCTTTGACCCCTTTCTTTGCGATTTTCTGAGAGGCATCTCTGCAAGTCTTACTGTGAAAAAGATTCTCAAACAATGACAATTAGGTGGGACGTCCTCGATGGACACATGGTCCATTGGCGATATTGAGACCACCTCTTTTACTCACCTTATGTCCCTTCTGTCCAGCTTCCGGGTTTACCGTTCGCAGGAGTTCCCACGGTATTCGCAAGTGTCATTACGGATATCGCACGGATATCGCACTGGCATCTGCGTCCATACAATGTTGCAACGCTGCTCAAGACACTCTTGGAGAAATTCAAAAATGTTTGAATTTTCTCCCGACCTTACCAAGTCACACGACTACCTGCCGTTAGCGCCACGGAGGTCCTCGGTGGTCCACGAATGCCGTACTGCTATCGCAGAAGGTTCCCACGATGTTAAATCTTGTTAGGTCTTGCTTCAGGTCGCACAATGAGAAAGCCCTTTAAGGCAGTGCCACTGTCCTGCCCTGGTATAAATGAAAAATTGTGTGCTTTTTTTGGTCATAACACATCTATTAGTATTGATCTATTTAACAAAGGGACTTCCATCCAGGGGTTTTACATTACATTTTTCAGTTGGTGTTTACAGTAGATCACTTCTTGCTTTTGCAAACACACCCAGAAACAAAGTAAAATTCAGCAGATGCTGGAATTCTGAAATAAAGGTTGCAAATTGTTCAGTAGATTCAAGTCCTTGCTTTCTTCTGCTCTGATGAAACGTCTATGAACTTTACTTCTGTTTCTCTCTCCACAGAATCTGCCTCACTAGTTGAATATTTTCATCATTTTACATCTACATTTTTGACATTTAAAAGAATAACCTCTTGGACATACTTTTAATAGCATATTCCAAAGTGATATCCAAATGCATACCAACAGCAAATGCAATTTACAAAAGTTAGAACCCTATAATAATGATGAAAAATGTTAAACAATATTAAACACCTCATAATAAAAGTTGAACTTAGGATATTCAGCTGGATGCCAACATCTATAAAATTTGTGTCAAATGATCTTTTGCAAGAATAATCGGTATCACTAGAGTGTAGAAATTGCTTGTGTGAAAATGGATGGTAGCACTGACTTCAAAAGCAATTATTGTAATAGACATATAGTGCACACTGTTGAGAAATGACAGCAAACTGAAATAGCTTTGGCACTGAGCGTGTAATATCACTAGCACACCAATGCAATTGGACTTTAGACTTTAGAGATACAGCATGGAAACAGGCCTTTCACTCCACTGTGTCCACGATCATCTCAAACACTAACACTATCGTACACACTTGGGACAATTTACAATTTTACTGAAGCCAATTAACCTACAAATCTGGTTGTTTTCAAATACAGATCCACTACTGATTGCCCGACACCTCCTTTAATCTGGTCAGAATTACAAGAGTGTACTTGAAATCTCCCCTCAGAAGTCCCCCCGAAAATGTGGCACCTAGGCGGGGTGAGGTGGCTGATTCTGACCTCATTGGGACTTCCACGGCTGATTGGCAGGTTGAAGATGCCCCCTGCCGCCTGGGCTCTGGAACCCCGGCCCGGCTGGAGCCGGTAGATCCGATCCCATATCCACATTCCGAGGCTAACTTTGCAACTGATATCTCGGCCCCTCCCCCGAGGCCGTGACCTTTGTTAGTCCGGCAAAACGGATAATATGGCAAACCTCTGGAGCCAAGGGTGCCGGAGGTGGTGGACCTGTACAAAGTCCTTTTAAACAGCTAAACATGTATTTTTGTCACTGCAAGCTAAAAAGACTAAAGGCTGTTTGTAACATTGTTTAATAAAGTATCATTGCACAAGTATCTATCGATGCAATTGCTTGTCAATGTCCAAGACCTCCCGCAGTGTAACTAGCAGCCTGTGTTCTCAATGATAGCTGAGTACTGTGGGGACCTCCATTCACTATTTTGGGACGACAGTTGGCGCAATGGGCTAAGTGTTCGGCTGGCGACCGGAAGGTAGCCGGTTCGAATCCCGCTTGGAGTGATTACTGTCGTTGTGTCCTTGGGCAAGACACTTCACCCACCTTTGCCTGTGTGTGAATGTGTGTGAGTGATTGGTGGTGGTCGGAGGGGCCGTAGGCGCAGAATGGCAGCCACGCTTCCGTCAGTCTGCCCCAGGGCAGCTGTGGCTACAGAAGTAGCTTACCACCACCGAGTGTGACTGAGGAGTGAATGAATAATGCGATGTAAAGCGCCTTGAGTATTAGAAAGGCGCTATATAAATCCCATCCATTATTACTACAGGTATAACTAAAATCCATTATAAAGAGGTCCGTAATAACAACGGTAGACTGTAGCCTTCATTATACTGCGTGCTAGTTTCTGAGCATAAAGTATTCATGACTGTGAATATGTCACACAGAAGCCTACTGGAAATTATTCTGAGTCTAATTATTATTAGGACACTTGAGAAAGATTATAAACTGATGACAACATGTGCTCAATGGTGTGCATAGTTAAAGGTATTGCGAACAATGAAAAATAATTCAGGTAGCAGGGACAATTTCAATACAAACTTACCTCAAAATCATACTCCCATATCAGACACAAAGTGCTGGAAAAACTCAGTGGGTCAGGTGGCATCTCTGGAGAACATGGATAGGTAACATTTTGTTTCAGGAGTCTTCTTCTGAATAAATCAGACTAACAATAAATAAGTCAGGAGAAGGGTCCTGACTCGAAATGTCTCCTATCCATGTTCTCCAGTGATGCTGCCTGACCCGCTGAGTTACTCCAGCACTTTGTCTTTTATTATAAACCAGCATCTGCAGCTCCGTGTTCCTACATCTTCCCACGTTTCCTGTGTTCTATTAATGAGGAATCATAAAGACTTAATCATCTCAAATGTCATCACTCTTCCGGTCAGAGATTGTCCTCTCTACAAATCTAAAGCAGACCAGAACTTTGTACATATGTCATATTAATTGTATTAATTGCCAGAAGCAATTACTTTGTAGCATGCTTAGCGTTTCAGAATAATAGCAAGTCATCTCTAAGGACTCATTCAACTTAATTACCCAGCCATGCAGTCCATGTTTTATTCAAGGTACTGCCTTACATCAGTTCAGCCGTATAGTTTGCTCAATGCTTTGTAGTGAATATCCACTTCAGGGACAGTGACTGAAATCAGGGGCTCCCAGTTTTCTTCCCCTTCCCCCGACAATCAGTCTGAAGAAGGGTCTCGACCCAAAACACCTATCCGTGTTTAGTTTAGTTCAGTTTAGTTTAGAGTTACAGCGCGGAAACAGCACTTTTGAGTCTATCTGTAGTTTGTTGTTCTTCTTTTAACTATCCAAGTTGATGACTTTTCATCAGAATTGTTCATCGAACTTTACATTTGTACTGACCTAAACATGATCGGTATTGGAAAGAAGAAACTGCAGGTGCTGGTTTACAAAAAATAGACACAAAGTGCTGGAGTAACTCAACAGGTCAGGCAGCATCTCTGTGGAACATAGATATGCGATGATTTGGGTCTCAAGAAGGGTCCTGAACTGAAATGTCACCTATCCATGTTCTCCAGAGATGCTGCCTGAGGCGCTGAGTTACACCAGCACTTTGTGTCCTTTTGTATTTAAACTATGGCGGTTTTTCTGCAGATTTAAATTGTGAAAATGAGCAGAGTTTCACTGGTATACTACTGCACAGTCAAAGGATGATCTGCGACTATTGAACAAGTGAAAAACTTAAAATAAAATACTGTGATTCTAAACCAAAGGATAAATGATAGTGAATGGTGCCCCAATTGAAATAACAGATTAACAACAGCACCCTTGATCTTGATTTAATTCCCTTGATTTGGTCTATATATTTGGAAGGTTTTTACTGATGACCTTTGCTGATACTTTAAAACTAAAGGACACAGAGTGCTGGAGTAACTCAGTGGGTCAGTCAGTATTTCCAGAGAACATACTGTAGATAGGTGATGCTTTAGGTCAAGACCCTTCTTCCGACTAAAACTTAGCTTTAAAACTCTGCTTTTTAAGTCCACCAGGGCCTACTGGATCTTCAAGATTCTAACCTATTTAGCTCCCCTTCCCTTCCCCATACTGACCTTTGTGTCCTGGGCCACCTCCATTGCCAGAGTGAGACCACAGACAAACTGGAGGAACAGCACCTGTTCGGGCACAGGAGTGGCACACTGGCGCAGTGGTAAAGTTGCTCCGGTTTCCTCCCACACTCCAAAGACGTACAGGTTTGTAAGTTAATTGGCTTCTGCAATATTGTCCTTTTGTGTGGGATATAACCAGTGTACGGGTGATCATTGATCAGCATGGACTCGGTGTGTCTCTAAAATAAATGTCACTCCAATTGCCCACAATTTAAACTCCACTTTCTTTTGGAAAGAATCCGACTTCCACTGCAACCACGCACATATTCAATTGAAATATTCAGGTGATTTCTATTATTCAGAGAACCAAATATATCCTAATCGTATAATCAACCATTTTGGAAAAAATCTGGTGGGCAAAAAGTGACTGTCAATTACTAGAGTACAACTTCAGAGATGTTTAAGAATGAAAAATTACTCGAGCCATTAGTACAAACGCTTCTGAAATAAAATGGCAAACGTATAAATATTGACTACACGTTGTGATGAGTGGCAGCCAGGAGTCTGTTGAGTGAAGGTAGAGACTAATGGTAAGATACCTGGAATAGAAATTCATAACCAAAGAATTTTTAGTTTCCATAGTAACGGCAGACCTGTGATGGATGTAAACATGTTTCCAGGAACTAAGCACATTTTCAATAGCTGCATGAATTGCTTCATGTTCATCCAAGGAAGGGATGAGAACATTGGAGCATACATTGTGGGCGGCACAGTGGTACAGCAGTAGAGTTGCTGCCTCACAGCGCCAGAGATCTAGGTTAGTCCCTGACCAAGGGTGCTGTGCAGACGTGCAGGTTTATATAGGTTAATTGGCTTCTTTAAATTGTCCCTAGTGTGTAGGATAGAACGAGTGTGAATGGGTGAAAGCATGCGTCAGACACAATTTTAGTTTTAGCGATACAGAGCACAAACAGGACAATCAGCGCACCGATCCACGCAGACCAGCTATCCCCACACACTAACACTATCCTACACATACTAGGGACAATTTACAATTAGAACAAGCCAATTAACCTACAAACCTGTACGTCTTTGGCGTGTGGGAGGAAACCGGAGATCCCAGAGAAAACACACGGGTCACGGGGAGAACGTACAAACTCCGTACAGACAGCACCCATAGTCTGGATCGAACCCGGCTCCCTGGCGAGTAAAGGGCCTGTCCCACCAGCATACGATTGCATGCGTCTAGCGCGACCAAACTTGGTGGCTTGAGGCGTACGGCCTTGCAGGGCCGGTCCCACTTCCAACCGCGGAGCCGTCTGGAGTTGTGCGGGGCTGGTCCCGACATCATACTCACCAATCAGCTGGGCAGGAGGCGGGCCGGCTGAATTTGGACGAACGCACGGCATCAGGCTGTTACGTCATCACGCAACGGCACGCCGGGCGGTGACGTCATCGCGCAACGCCACGCGCTAGGCGTCGAGACGCTGCGTACGGCGTCCAGACGCTGTGTACGCCCGTTGAGACGCTGCGTACGGCCTCAATGCGGCTGCGGCCTGATAAGCCGTTGTCGCGCGGAATGTTTGGACAGTGTCAGTTTTTCGGAACCCCGCGCGATGTCGGGACCAGCCCCGCACAACTCCATACGGCTCCGGCAATCGAAGTAGGACCGGCTCCGCGAGGCCGTACGGCTCAAGCGACCACGTCAGGTCGCGCTAGCCGCATGCAGTCGCATGCTGGTGAGACAGGCCCTTAAGGCAGCAACTCTACCGCTTCCCCACTGTGCTCTTATCTACCTGCGCATAATCCATTTGCTGCATATCCATGTGCCTATCCAACAGCCTGTTTAATGCCACTATATCTGCTCAACCAGCAACCCGAGCAGCATGTTCCAGGCACTCATCTTCCTCTATGTGTTTATTTATAGTATTATCTGTTTGGATAGAATGCAAAATAAAACTCTTCACTCTACCTCAGTATATGTGACAATAATAAACCTAAACCTAAATAATTGATGTACAATACCATACAGGAGAAAATAAAATTACACTGTCAACTGAAGTTTGAAAGGAACATTGTATATTCATATATTCAGTGATGCAAATAAATGAAATAAGAAACCTTGTAACATCTCAGCATGGAAATTTGAAGCAAAGATTTTCCTGTAGACACACGGAACTGCAGATGCTGGTTTACAAAAAAAAGATGCAAAGTGCTGGAGTAACTCAGAAGGTCAGGCAGCATCGCTGGAGAACATGGACGACGTTTTGGGTCAGGACCCTTCTACAGTCTGAAATGTCTCCTACCCATGTTTTCCAGAGATTCTGCCTGACCCTCTGAGACTCATGCACTTTGTGATATAGATTTTCTGATCAATATTTACCTGAAAACCAGCCTACATGCAAAAAATGCACAATGATGTATAACTAGCCCCATCTGGTGGTGGACTAAAATGCATATGTTTTGTTGGAACTATAACGATTTTAGTTTAGAATGAAGGTAGACACAAAGTGCTGGAGTAACTCAGCGAGTCAGGCAGCATCTTGGGAGGAAAAGGATGGGTGACGTCAGTTCAGAACCCTTCTGCAGACTGAAAGTAGTGTGGGAGGAACTGGAGGTAGGAAAAGACCAGAACAAAAATCAGGGCCAGCAACAGATGCTGGTTAAAATCGAAGGTAGACACAAAATACTGGGATTTCAGCGGGCAGGCAGCATCTCTGGAGAGAAGGAATGGGCGACGTTTCTGGTTTGAAAAATGGTCTCGACCCGAAACGTCGCCCATTACTTCACTCCAGAGATGCTGCCTGTCCCGCTGAGTTACAACATGAATTTAGTTTAGTTTAGTTTAGTGATATAGCATGGAAAAAGGCTCTTCAGCCCACCGAGTTCATTCTGACCATCGATCACATGTTCACACTGGTTCTATGTTATCCCACTTTCTCATCCACTTTCTACACATTAGGGGCAATTTTACAGAGGCCAATCTACTAACTTGCATGTCTTTGGGAGGAAATTGGAGCACCTGGGGGGAAACCCGCGTGGTTAATTCCCGGGATGGCGGGACTGTCGTGTGCTGAGAGAATGGAGCGGCTGGGCTTGTATACTCTGGAATTTAGAAGGATGAGACGGGATCTTATTGAAACATATAAGATTATTAGGGTACACAAAAATGCTGGAGAAACTCAGCGGGTGCAGCAGCATCTATGGAGCGAAGGAAATAGGCAACGTTTCGGGCCGAAACCCTTCTTCAGACAGGTTTGGACACGCTTGAGGCATGAATCATGTTCCCGATGTTGGGGGAGTCCAGAACCAGGGGCCACAGTTTAAGAATAAGGGGTAAGCCATTTAGGATGGAGATGAGGAAACACTTTTTCACACAGAGAGTTGTGAGTCTGTGGAAAATCGCTGCCTCAGAGGGCGGTGGAGGCCGGTTCTCCGGATACTTTCAAGAGAGAGCTAGATAGAAACATAGAAACATAGAAAATAGGTGCAGGAGGAGGCCATTCGGCCCTTCGAGCCATTCATTATGATCATGGCTGATCGTCCCCTATCAATAACCCGTGCCTGCCTTCTCCCCATATCCCTTGACTCCACTAGCCCCTAGAGCTCTATCTAACTCTCTCTTAAATCCATCCAGTGACTTGGCCTCCACTGCCCTCTGTGGCAGGGAATTCCATAAATTCACAACTCTCTGGGTGAAAACAGTTTTTTCTCACCTCAGTCTTAAATGACCTCCCCTTTATTCTAAGACTGTGGCCCCTGGTTCTGCATTCGCCCAACATTGGGAACATTTTTCCTGCATCTAGCTTGTCCAGTCCTTTTATAATTTTGTATGTTTCTATAAGATCCCTCATCCTTCTAAACTCCAGTGAATACAAGCCTAGTCTTTTTAATCTTTCCTCATATGACAGTCCCGCCATCCCAGGGATCAATCTCGTGAACCTACGCTGCACTGCCTCAATCACAAGGATGTCCTTCCTCAAATTTGGAGACCAAAACTGTACACAATACTCCAGATGTGGTCTCACCAGAGCCCTATACAACTGCAGAAGAACCTCTTTACTCCTATACTGAAATCCTCTTGTTATGAAGGCCAACATTCCATTAGCTTTCTTCACTGCCTGCTGTACCTGTAAGCCAACTTTCAGTGACCGGTGTACAAGGACGCCTAGGTCTCGCTGCACCTCCCCTTTACCTAACCTAACTCCATTGAGATAAAAACCTGCCCCCTTGTTTTTGCCGCCAAAGTGGATAACCTCACATTTATCTATATTATACTGCATCTGCCACGCATCTGCCCACTCACTCAACCTTTCCAGGTCACCCTGCAACCTCCTAACATCCTCTTCACAGTTCACACTGCCACCCAGCTTTGTGTCATCCGCAAACTTGCTAGTGTTGCTCCTAATTCCCTATCCTAAATCATTAATATATATGGTAAACAGTTGCGGCCCCAACACCGAGCCTTGCGGCACTCCACTCGCCACTGCCTGCCATTCTGAAAAGGACCCGTTCACTCCTACTCTTTGCTTCCGGTCTGCCAACCAATTTTCTATCCATGTCAACACCCTACCCCCAATACCATGTGCTCTAATTTTAGTTACCAGCCTCCCGTGCGGGACCTTATCAAAGGCTTTCTGATAACATCCACTGGCACCCCTTCATCCATCTTACTTGTCACATCCTCAAAAAATTCCAGAAGATTAGGGCTCTTAAAGATACGGAGTCAGGGGATATGGGGAGAAGGTAGGAACGGGGTACTGATTGTGGATGTTCAGCCATGATCACATTGAATGACGGTGCTGGCTCGAAGGGCCGAATGGCCTACTCCGGCACCTATTGTCTATTGGTCACAGAGAGAATGTGCAAACTCCACACAGACACCACCCGAGGTCAGGGTCAAACCCAGGTCCACCAGCTGTGCCACTGTGCTGCCCCTTGCACATTATTTTTGCAAAATAACCGACATGGATAGGAATGGTTTAGAGGGATATGGGCTAAACGCAGACATGTGGGAGTAGCGGAGATGGCGCATCTTGGTTGGCGTGGGTAAGTAGGATAGAAAGATCTGTAGCTGTGCTGTATGAATCGATGAATAGTTCAGGAAAATCAAAAGTGGCCTGAATTGTGCTGAAAAATGTTGACAGTTCTAGATGAAACTACCAATATTTGACCATTTTACTGAAAGTAAGTCTGAGACCAACGCACGGAGGTGGTGTAAAGATGAAGTCCTGAATTTAGATTCAGAATCACTGTTCTCCACATGGAACATACTGTAGGAGCTCGTTCTTGCTGAACTTCTACAGCATGTAAAGACACAAAGTGCTGGAGTAACTCAGCGGGACAGGCAGCATCTCTGGAGAACAGGGATAGGTGACGATTCGTGTCAGCCCTTCTTCACATAAGATTTCTATAGCATTTAGACTCCTGTTTAGATGATTTTCATGGCCATCAATTTACACAGCAAAGAATAACAAAGCAATGATCCCTTTGTAAATGAATCACTTCAATCAGGTCTGCTATCATGCTAAGATCTTAGTTTAGTTTAGTTTAGAGATGCAGCGTGGAAATAACCCATTCGGCCGATTGAGTTCATGTTGACCATCGATCACCTGCACATTAGTTCCATGTTATCCCATGTTATCTCTGGGGTCTGATCAGTTATGTCTAAGACCACTGTGGAAAGCCAGAGACAGAATTATGGGAAAATAAAGAACAGCAGATGCCGGTTTACACGAAAATAGACACAAAGTGCTGGAGTCACTCGGCAGATCAGGCCAATTAACCTACAAACGTGTACGTATTTGGAGAGTGGAAAATGGAGCACCCGGGGAAAACCCACGCAGTCACAGGGAGAACGTGCAAACTCCACACATAGCACCTGAGGTGAGGTTAAAAACCCGGGTCTCTGGCGCTGTGAGGTAACGGCTCCACCAGCTGCAACAATGTGTCATCCAAAATCTTGGAAAAAGGGAGGCATAGTTGTAGACACAAGGAACTAAAGATGCTGTTTTACAAATAAAACCACAAAACACTGGAGTAACTCAGCAGGTCAGGCAGCATCTATGTAAGATGCTGCTTGATCAGCTGAGTTACTCCAGCACTTTGCATTCTATGCAAGTTTCCAGCATTGGCAGTTCCTTGTGTTAGTATTTCTGAAAGACATGAATAGGTGATGTTTCGGGTCGAACACTTCTTCAGACTGATTGTGGTAGGGGGAAGAAACCTGGAAAAGAGGTGGGAGCGGGACAAAGATTGGCGAAATATGAAGTGCGGTTTCTCCAATTTGCGTTTGGCCTCACTCTGACAATGGAAGACCTTCGCTCAGTCTGCCTTAGCGTATGTGATCTCCCGGTTGCAAAACACTTTAACAGATACAGGTGAGGGGTGTTTTGATTGACAGGTGGGTGGATGAAGGCTAGAGATGAAAAGGAGACTGAAGGCTGTCGGGTAAAGAAAGAAGAGGATTGAAATGTGAAGCCAGACAAAGTGATATAGGGCGGACCGCGGTGCAGCAGTAGAATTGCTGCCTTACAATGCCTGAGACCCAGGCTCCATCCTGACCACGGATGCTGCCTGTATGGAGTTTGGACATTGTCCCTGTGACCTCGTGGGTTTTCTCCGGGTGCTCCCACACTACAAAGACGTACAGATTTGTTGGTTAAATGGCTTCTGTAAATTGTGCCAAGTGTGTCAGATAGTGCTAGTGTACGAGGTGACCGCTGGTTGCCATGGACTCGGTAGGCCAAGGGGCCTATCTCCACACTGCATCTATAAAGTTTAAATCTTTAAAGGTGAGAATGGATGGGATGGGTGGGATAAATGGGTGCATACTAGGGTGGAGAGGAGAAAAATGAGGAATAGTTACAACTCTTAAACGTTATTGATCCCTCTTGCTAGTTGTAATGCTTCAAAAATATTGTTGGAACAGAAAGAATATATTTTTGCTTAACAGAAAAGTACGAAAATGACTAAAATGCCATTTAACCAATATGCCATCCCACAAAGGAAGATGTGTGCCTTTTCTCTGCATTGAGTCAATGATGCTTTAAGATGAGAAATGGGGATAATGAAGAGGTTTATAAACTGTGACTAATTAATCAATAAACCTACCTGGACATCATATTCCCACAACTGGTTCCCCCTCATGTGATGACACTTAAGCATCACAACTGGACCATTAAGCCTTGACACATCGAGACATAGATCGTCCGTCCTGATCTCTTTATCTGCTGTATAGGAGAATACCTGGAAGGAAAAGAAGAACAGTATAGTTTAGATTAGAGATACAGTGCGGAAACAAGCCTTTCGGCCCATGGGTTCGCACCAACCATCGATTACCCCATACACTAGTACTACCCTACACTAGGGACAATTTACACAAGCCAATTAACCACAATTCACTACCAAACTAATGCAATTAGACTTTAGAGATACAGAACGGATTCAGACCCTTGGGCCCACCGAGTCCACGCCGACCAAAGATCACCCCATACACTCGCACTATCCAGCACACTAGGGACAATTTACAATTTTACTGATGCCAATTAATCGACAAACCGGCACGTCTTTTGAATATGGGAGGAGACCAGAGCACCCGGAGAAAACCCACGCGGTCACAGGGAGAACGTTCAAACTCCATACAGACAGCACCCATAGACAGAATTGAACCTGGGTCTCTGGCACGGTGAGGCAGCAACTCTACCACTGTGCCGACGAATAATTATACACATGAACAGTATAAATTAGATTAGTTAGTTAGTTTATCATTATTGTCATGTGTACCAAGGTACAGTGAAAAGCTTTTTTGTGGCGTGCTATCCAGTCAGCGGAAAGACAAGATTACAATCAAGATCCACAATGTTCAGATGCAGGATAAAAGGAATAAAGTCCAAGATAAAGTCCAGTTAAGTCCGATTACAGATAGTCCGAGGGTCATGAATGTGGTAGATGGTAGCTCAGGGCCGATGGGATGGTTCAGTTGCTGATGACAGCTGGGAAGAAACTGTCCCTGAATCTGGAGCTGTGTGTTTTCATGCTTCAGCACCTCCTGCCTGATGTGAGCAAGGAGAAGAGGGAGTAATCGGGGTGAGATTTGTCCTTGATTGTGCTGGTGGCCTTGCCGAGGCAGCGTGAGGTGTAAATGCAGGCAATGGAAGGGAGGTTGGTTTGCGTGATGGTCTGGGTGGAATCCATAATCCTCTGCAATTTCATGTGGTCTTGGATGGAGCTGTTCCCAAACCATGCTATGATGCATCCCAATAAAATGTTTTCTATGGCGCATCTGTAGAAGTTGGTGAGAGTTGTTGGGGACATGCCAAACTTCCTAAAGCTTGTAATGAAGGTTTAGAGGGTTATGGATCAATGCTGGCAATTGGGACTAGCTTAGATCGGGCATCTTGGATAGATATGAATGGTATGGGTGTCTGAGATTGTGGGGGTGGCCCAGGACAGAAAGGTCAGTATGGGAATGGGAAGGAGAGTTAAAGTGTTTTGCAACCGGGAGATCACATACGCTAAGGCAAACTGAGCGAAGGTCCTCCATTGTCAGAGTGAGGCCAAACGCAAATTGGAGAAACCGCACCTCATATTTCGCTTGTGCAGCTTACAACCCGGCAGAATAAAAATTGATTTCTCTAATTACAAGTAACGCACCCCCTCTCTCTCTGTACTTCCCCACACTAGTAGTCGCACTAGTTTCACTGTTGTCCTGCTGAGTTTCACTGTCTGTATAACTGTCTGTATAACTCGACTGTCTCCGGTACGGGGTTGGTATTGATGGCATTGCCCTAAGCTGGTTCATCTCCTACCTCAAAGGTAGGAGTTTCTCTACTAACATAGGCAACTCATTCTCCTCCCCAGCTAATCTCTGCTGTGGGGTTCCACAAGGTTCCATCCTTGGCCCCATTCTCTTCTCCCTGTATATGCTACCCTTAGGCCAAGTCATTGAAAGGCGCGGCATTTCCTTCCATTGCTACGCAGACGATATCCAACTCTATCTCCCCCTGAAGCCCAAAAACCAATCTAATCTGTTTAACCTTACCTACTGCCTCGAGGATATAAAGTGTTGGATGACCCAGAACTTCCTCCAACTAAACGAGAGTAAGTCTGAGGTCATCCTTCTCGGCCTCATCCTCAGACTCAATCAAAATTATAGCAGGCAGCCTTGGAAGCCTTACCCCACTACGCAAACCTCACGTAAAAAACCTTGGCGTGATATTTGACTCAGCACTGAAATTTGACAAACAAATCAATGCCGTGGTAAAAGCTAGCTTCTTTCAGCTTCGGATGATAGCTAAAATAAAACAATTCCTCCAGTTTGATGACCTGGAAAAGATCATCCGCACATTCATCTCCTCCCGTCTAGATTACTGCAACTCCCTTTACACTGGCATCAGCCAATCTTCCCTGTCCCGCCTGCAACTGGTCCAAAACGCTGCAGCGAGACTCCTGACAGGCACCCGAAAAAGGGACCACATCACCCCGATCCTGGCCTCTCTCCACTGGTTCCCTGTGTGGTTCCGTATAAACTTCAAGATACTCCTCCATGTCTACAAAGCCCTCAATGGGCTTGCCCCCACCTACATAAAAAGTCTTCTCACCCACCACTCCACCTCCAGGCCCCTCAGATCGGCCGACTTGGGGTTGCTGAATATCCCACGGTCTAGGCATAAGCTCAGGGGCGACCGCGCCTTTGCGGTTGCAGCCCCTAGACTGTGGAACAGCATCCCCTTTCCCATCAGAACTGCCCCCTCCATCGACTCTTTTAAGTCAAGACTAAAGACTTATCTATACTCCCAAGCCTTTCCTGACGTTCTCTGAGTGAGGGCTACATGTATATATGTATGTAGTCTGTTTTGTTGTGCTATTCTTATAACAAATGTAAAGCACTTTGGCCAACGAGAGTTGTTTTTTAAATGTGCTATATAAATAAATGTGACTTGACTTGTTATCAACTATCCCATAGCCAACAATGAACAATTGTGGGCTCCACCTTTCCTTGATTATTGTCATTTTTTGCATATCTTTCATTCATTTGTTCTATATCACTTGATATCACCGTCTATATTTCTCATTTCCCTTTTCCCCTGACTCTCAGAAGAGCCTCGACCAGAAACTTCACCGATTCCTCTTCTCCAGTGATGCCGCCTGATCCGCTGAGTTACTCCAGCACTTTGTGTCTATCAAAGGAATATGTTTAATGCGCCCATGAAGAACTGGCTCCATCTACAATTCAGAGACTGTTGTCACCTACCATGCAAAACTTGAACTTTATATTGAAGATAGACACAAAAGCTGGAGTAACTCAGCGGGACAGGCAGCATCTCTGGAGAGAAGGAGTGGGTGACGATTTGGGTCGAGACCTTTCACTTTACATTAACAGGTCAAATAGACCTGGTACCAGAGATCACTGGGATGCCCTTACATGCAACTGAAATTACGAGAACAAGACAAGCCCTACATTATTCACTGATTTCATATTCAAATTTGATTGTCTTGCATTGCGTTGAATAAGAATCTGCTAGTAGAAAGCACACTTGCTGTATTCTGATGAGCCTAGTTCAATGCAAACTCACTCTGATTACAAATTGTTTTTACAAAGATGCAATCAAGGTACCATGTTGAGGATTAGTTAGTCCTCTTATTGCTATCTGAAATGCTACCTTACTGGATATCATGCTTCCAATTTCTAAAAGTAATTTTGAGAAATTAACTTTTGCTTAAATATACTGTAAATTAAAAGAGGAAAAATAATCAATGTATAAAATATTATTTGTCAATAATATTGTTTCCATTATCAGCACAATATGCATCAGGTGTAATTTTGTTTGCAAAGCCAAATGCACTCTGGTATTTAATTTAATCACAATTCATTCAATCATAATTTAATCATAACTCATTTGTATACCAGCTGCTATAAGGATATATAATGCGCATAAATAACTGCACTTTTTTTCATTCATTGTATTTTAACTTGCATTTTAACTTGTTAAGTATGGAAGCTATTTGAGGAAATGTGTGGTGTTATGTCTGTCTTGAAGCTGTCGTGGCACTGTAATTTCCTGTAAAGGATTATTAAAGGTATAATAAAATAATAATAAATAATCATACCTTGAAAAACACGAACTAAATAATAAATAGTTAGATTCAGGGACAGTTTCTTCCCAGGTGTCATCGGGCAACTGAACGGTCCTCTCATCAGCTAGAATGCAATCCTGACCTCCCATCTACATCATTGGAGACCTTTAAACTTTCCTTAATAGAACTTCATGGTGCAATAAATATTATCCCCTTTATCTGTGCACTGTGGACGGCTTGATTATATTCATGATAATCGTTCCTTTGACTGGATAGCACGCAAACAAAAGCTTTTCATTGTATCTCAGTACACATGACAATAATAACAGGAGTGAAGAAAATCTACTATTTAATTATCAACAATTTTAAAGTTATAGGACATGGCAAGAGTTGCATTTAAATTTTTTTAAATGCAATTGTGGTCAAGAATTTAGGTAAGAAGTGGGTTCCAGCTAAAATAAATGGATTACACAAATGTAGGGAAATGTGGAAATCCAACAATCTGGATCAGATAGAAAAGGCAAAAAATTACAACCTGGAAAGTAATTGGAAATAAAAAATATATCGAAAAAAAGATAATGGATACAACAGCTGAGTTGTATCCATTATTTTCTCCCCTCCCCCCAGAGCCCTAGGTGTATGAAAGCAAATGGGTGAGGACGTTGAAGATGTGTACGTTATCATGTCCCAAATCGCTCTTGATTCGACAGTTGATGCTATGCTTTAGAATATTGCTAATCTTAACACATTTAAGAAGGGGATGAAGGAGAAACTAAGCAAAAATGTATAGATTTTTCTCTCTAAAATAAATCCAGGATTATCAAAATCTGCTATTACCAAATAATTAAGTCTCCTCAGAAAAAAAACTTTCTTATCAAATAAGTTTATGTTCATAAATTCTTGGAGCCGAATTAGGTCATTTGGCCCTTCATGTCTACTCCACCAATCAATCATCTCTGATCTATCTTTCTCTTTCAACGTAATTCTCCTGCCTTCTCCCCATAATCGCTTCCTTCTCCCTGTAACCCCTGTCAATGAATTCCACAGATTCACCAAAGGAACTCCTCCTCATCTCCTTTCTAAAGTAACGTCCTTTTATTCTCAGGCTGTGCCCTCTGGCCCTAGATTCTCGCACACACATCCTCCACATCCACTTTATCCAGGCCTAAATAAGAGAAACCCTGAGGTGATTTTGTTCTGGTCAGCAAATTGTCCATCATCCAAATGCATGATATGCTTGAGAATCTGTAATCAAACCGGTTTGACAATTCTTACCAAGCACATTCCACTTAGCCCAGAAAGGGTATTTAGATGTGGCAAAATTCCAGACTCGCCTCTGAAGTTAGCAGTGTCACTGTCTAATACTATGCACCTTATCAGCATAAAGCACAGATAAGCATCCGGTTATTTTCTAGCTCACACCACCCTGGTTCTTAATTTTAGCAGCACTATCTACAGCTGAATGCAAGCATTTATCAGTCTTGAGAGATGCAACATCCAAATTGTCCTGAGACATCAGACTGCCTGACAACTGTACAATAGAAAACTAAGGAGCATAATGGATCACCCCACAGTAGATCAATTATTCCACAGAATTCAATTTATCTCTCTCTGTTATCAAAGACAAACCATAGAATATCCCAGATTTAGTTTATTATTATTATTGCCACATGTATTGAGGTAGATTTAGATTTTAGAAATACAGTGCAGAAACAGGCCAAATTGCCCACTGAGTCCATGCTGACCATCAATTACCCTGTACGCTAGTGCTGTCCGACACTCTAAGGACAATTTACAATAGCCAATTAACCTACAAAGTTGTATGTGTTGGGAGTGTACAATGAAATATTTTTTTTGTGTACTATCCAGGTAGCGAAATGATTATACATGATTACAATCAAGCCGTCCACACTGTACAGATACAGGATAAATGGTGTAACATTTAGTGCAGGATAAAGTCCAGTAAAGATAGTTGAAAGATAGTTCAAACTTTGTTGATTTCAAAAAAGCATTCGATAGTGTACATAGAGACACCCTGTGGCGAATTCTTAAAGTGTATGGCATCCCAGAGGCTTTCATAAACATCTTCAAATACCTTTACGAGGGATCCAGTTGCTGCGTCAAGATTGATTCAGGAAACACAGAATTCTTTGACATTGTCACAGGGGTAAGACAAGGTTGCCTTCTATCCCCCTTACTGTTTATTGTCACGATCGGCTATTTCATGCAGAAGACAATGAACAAACCAGACTTTGGAATACCGTGGAGAACAGGAAGATGCCTCACAGACCTAGATTTTGTCGATGACATTGTACTACTAGCAGAGTCGAGACACACCCTTCAAGAGATGACAACTGCTCTGGAGCAGAATGCATCAAAGGTTGGATTAAAGATCAGCTGCCAGAAGCCTAAGAACATGCAGACTGGAGACCAGCAGCCAGTAATCCAACTGATAATCAATGGGGAACCTGTGGAAAACGCCACAAGATTTACCTATCTTGGCAGCATGTTCACAGTAGATGGAGATGTAGAAGTCGACATCAACTCCCGAATTGGTAAAGCTGCATCAGTCTTCAGACAAATGCAGCCAATATGGTCTAGTGGAGAGATATCCAAGATGCTAAAAGTCAAGCTCTTCCAGTCCGTAGTCCTCCCTACAGCCCTCTATGCCAGTGAGACATGGAAAATCAATGTGAAGATGAAAAAGAAATTGGATGCATTCCAACAACGCTGCTTGAGGAAGATCCTGAAGACTAGCTGCAGAGACCACATCACAAACGAGGAGATCTACCGTGAAACTGTAACAAAGCCTCTCAGCCAGGAGATAGAGGTACGCAGGATGAAATTTGCAGGACATGTACTCAGAATGTCACCAGAACGTGCACCTAAGATAGCAATGACATGGCAACCTGACGTAAGAAGGAAAAGAGGCCGACCAAAACTCAAAAGGAGGCGAACATTCCAGAAGATTCAGATTCAATTTTAATTGTCATTGTCAGTGTACAGTACAGAGACAACGAAATGCATTTAGCATCTCCCTGGAAGAGCGACATAGCAAATTATTTAAATAAATAATAATAAGTGATAATAAGTGTCCGGGGGGTGGGGGGGTGATTGGCAGTCACCGAGGTACGTTGTTGAGTAGAGTGACAGCCGCCGGGAAGAAGCTGTTCCTGGACCTGCTGGTTCGGCAACGGAGAGACCTGTAGTGCCTCCCGGATGGTAGGAGGGTAAACAGTCCATGGTTGGGGTGAGAGCAGTCCTTGGCGATGCTGAGCGCCCTCCGCAGACAACGCTTGCTTTGGACAGACTCAATGGAGGGGAGCGAGGAACCGGTGATGCGTTGGGCAATTTTCACCAATGATCCATTGTTGGATGTTGAAGGGGTGTTAAAAAGGATTTAGGGATGTGAACATGGGATAATTAGGGTGGGAGAGAGGTGGAGGGAGAGGGAATACAAGGGTTAATTAAAGTTAGAGAAGTCAATGTTCATAACACTCCAAAGACGTCCATTTTTGTAGGTTAACCTGCAAAAATTGTCTCTAGTGTGCAGGATAGTGTTCGTGTATGGGGTGATTGTTGGTCAACGCTGACTCGGTGGGCAAAATGGCCTGTTTATGTGTTGTATCTCTAAACTAAACTAAATAAATCTACGTTTTCTTCACCTGGGTGCTGGGAAGACCAAAGTTATGACTTTAGTTCGCCGCCACAGTTTGTTTTAAATTGTCACCAATTCCATCCTTGTCTCTGGTAACCATGTGACTGTTAACCTGACTGTTGGGGATGTTGTTACCCTGGTTAAACTGAATTTGTAGGCAGGAACTGAAGGTGCTGGTTAAACTGAACTTGGACTTTGAACCGTATATCCCTGTCATCATTGCCGACATTTTTCCCTAATATTGCCTCATTCCATCTCAACTCATCTCATCTGCTATCTCTTTGTAACACTTAGACCTGGTATTCCAAATTGTTTCTGGATAAATGGAAACACAAGGAACTGCAGATGCTGGTTTACAAAAATAGACACAAGGTGTTGGAGTAAATCAGCGGGTCAGGCAGCTTCACTGGATAACAGGGATAATAAGTGTCCGGGGGGTGGTGGGGTGATTGGCAGTCACCGAGGTACGTTGTTGAGTAGAGTGACAGCCGCCGGGAAGAAGCTGTTCCTGGACCTGCTGGTTCGGCAACGGAGAGACCTGTAGCGCCTCCCGGATGGTAGGAGGGTAAACAGTCCATGGTTGGGGTGAGAGCAGTCCTTGGCGATGCTGAGTGCCCTCCGCAGACAACGCTTGCTTTGGACAGACTCAATGGAGGGGAGCGAGGAACCGGTGATGCGTTGGGCAATTTTCACCACCCTCTGCAATGCTTTCCGGTCGGAGACAGAGCAGTTGCCATACCATACTGTGATGCAGTTGGTAAGGATGCTCTCGATGGTGCAGCGGTAGAAGTTCACCAGGATCTGAGGAGACAGATGGACCTTCTTCAGTCTCCTCAGGAAGAGACGCTGGTGAACCTTCTTGATCAGAGTTGAGGTATTGTGGGTCCAAGAGAGGTCATCGGAGATGTTGACTCCCAGGAACCTGAAGCTAGAAACACGTTCCACCTCCGTCCCGTTAATGTGGATGGGGGTGTGCGTGCCGCCCCTGGACTTCCTGAAGTCTACAATGAGCTCCTTGGTCTTCTTGGAGTTAAGGGCCAGGTTGTCCAGAAGGATTTGGAAGCCCGAGACACAAACCTATCGAGGGTGGAAGACGGCGCACATAACCGAATAGAATGGCGAAAGCTTGCTGCCCAATGCACTCAACAGTGTGGGAGGAACTAAGTCTAAGTAAAGGTCGCTAATGGGATGGATGGGAGGTCAAGACCATTCTCTAGTTGTTATCAGGTTCAGTTGCCTGATAACAGCAGGGAGGAAATTGTCCCTGAATCTGGAGGAGTGCTTTCTCTCACTTCTGCACCTCTGGCCTGATGGGAGACAGGAGAAGGGTGGCTGGGGTGAGTCAATGGCAGGGAGGTAGGTTTGATGGTCAGGGCTACATCCACAACTTTATACATACACTGTGAAATGCAGAAGCCCAAAATATAGTTACAGATTCAGCAGACCTACCTGCTGCAGAATCTGAGACCCCACTAATTTTAATGATTATAGAGCTTAAAACATAAGAAGTAAAAAGTATGATTTTTTTTTTAAGTCATCTTAGTTTCGTTTCTTTAATTACTTACATTCCATGTTGATATATTTTAGCTAATCTCATTGTCGTGGACTCCACGGCATGGTCTCGTTGGTGTGGACAGGATGGGCTGCAGGGCTTGTTTCTGTGTTGTCCAATGCATACAAGAGGCCTCCTCTAAGCTAGTGTGCTAAGTTTGACAGATTCTGCACATCCTGATCCTTGCATTGATTCCTACACTGCTCATTGAAGCAATGGCCAAGAAAGAAGACCTAGGAAGTTTGGCTTGTCCCCAATACCTCTCACCAACTTCTACAGATGTGCCACAGAAAGCTTTTTATCGAGGTGCATAGGTTTGAGAACAGCTCCATCCAAGACCGCAAGAAATTGCAGAGAATTGTGGACGTAGCCCAGACCATCACACAAGCCAACCTCCCTTTCATTGACTCCATTTGCACCATGCTGCCTCAGCAAGGCCACCAGCATAATCAAGGACCAGTCCAACCAGACAAGAGGTACAGAAGTGTGAAAACGTGCACCTCCAGATTCAGGGACAGTTTTTTCCCCCAGCTGTTATCGGGCAACTGAACCATCCTGTCACCAACTAGAGAGCAGTCCTGAGCTACCATCTACCTAATTGGAGACCCTTGGACTATCTTTGATCCTTTACCTTGCACTAATGTTATACCCTTTATCATGTATCTGTACACTGTGGTTGTGTTCATGTACAGTCTTTCTGCTGATTGGTTAGCAACAAAAGCAATAAAATAGGCAAACTGATGTCAATCCCATCAAAAACTAGAAAGTGGTCCTGAACTACTATCTACCTCATTGGGACCCTGGGACTATCTTTGATCGGACTTTACCAGACTGTATCTTGCACTTAATGTTATTCATGTTATTCTCTTTATCATGTATCTGTACAGTGTGGACAGATCGAATGTAATCATGTAGCCTTTTTGCTGACTGGTTAGCACACAACAAAAGCTTTTCATTGTACCTCGGGTACACGCGACAATAAACTAAACTAAACTCAAACTCACACCGCCTCTATAAGCATCCTGGATGTCATGTCTTACCTGATTTCCCCCCATGCCATGGCAATTGAAAATGCCGACTTTTTCATTCTCTTTCCGCCCCATGTTATCCAGGCACTGGTTAGTATCAACGTTCCTAATCTGGAAATAAACCAGACATGATGTATTAGCGCATAAATACATTGATTTTGCAGTTACTGGAAACTCACACCTCCTAAAAGTGAAATTCATATTTCTATATTCCCGGGTAGATGGAAATGCAACCCAATAAGAATTTCTTATTTCTTATGTCAGAAGAAGGGTCTCGACCTGAAACGTCACCTTTTCCTTTTTTCTAGAGATGCTGCCTGACCCGCTGAGTTACTCGTTACCTGTTATCCCGCAAACCCGTTACCACAGTCACGTTGCCAGACCCGTTACCACAGACACGTTTGCCTCTCTCACTGCCCCCCCCCCCCTTGATTCCCCCTTCCCTCCAACTCTACGACCACATCTTAACCCAGACCCGTTACCACAGCCACGATTGCTCTTTCCCCTCTCCTTCCCAGCTCTCCCACAGCCCACTGTCTCCGCTTCTTCCCGCCCGCCCCCCCCCCCCATCAGTCTGAAGAAGGCTCTTGACCCGAAACATTGCCTATTTCCTTCGCTCCATAGATGCTGCCTCACCCGCTGAGTTTCTCCAGCATTTTTGTCTACCACTGAGTTACTCCAGTATTTTGTGTCTATCTTTGGTTTAAACCTGCATCTGCTTTTCTTTCCTCCAAGAAATTCCTCTCATTGAGTCTTTGATATGTGAATTTGAGTGCCAATCTAAATCAATTAACAAAAGTACAAATACGATGATTGGGATTAGATGTAGTTTATCAAGGATAAATTGTGTAAATATAAAATTTGTCCATCTGAAGTGCTTTCACTTCACTTTTTGATATTTGAAGTTACCTTCACCGCCCTTCATTGAGTTCTCATGCCACAGGAGCCGATTCATAAGATTATTATAACACATGAGCTGACTATTTTGCAACTATACTTTTACAGCATTTAAAAGACGTATGGACAAGGTACACGGATAGAAAAGATGTAATGGAAATGAACTGCAGATGCCAGTTTGTTTCAAAGATAGATGCAAAAAGCTGGAGTAGCTTAGCAGGTTATGCAGCAACTCTGGAGAACATGGTTAGATGAAGGTAGACAAAAATGCTGGAGAAACTCAGCGGGTGCAGCGTCTTCATGTTTCTTCGTGTGTTTTGCGTGGGGGGTGGTGTGGGGGGGTGAGGGGGAAACCGCTTCGGTCGCCTCCTCCACGGAGAGGCGAGTTTTTCCAGGTCGCCTCCCCCGTGGCCTAACATCAAGGATCGACGCGGCCTTTCCCGGAGACGCGCCCGGGGCTTCAGCGGCGGGCGCAGCGTGGACTCTCGGCGTGGAGCGGGTGAGCCCTCGCTGGGGCTCGCTGGAGGGGAGCGCTCCGTTTCGCTGACCCGGGGCAGCCGGCAGCCTGAAGTCGCAGCCTGAAGCCGCGGTCTGCAGAGCTCCAGCTGGTGCGGCGTCTACAGCCCGGGATCTCACGTTGGGGACCCGGGGGAAGAAGAAGCCATCACTGCCGGCCCGCGGCCGACTTCTACCGCGGGTCCGGCATGGACTTACCATCACCCCTGGAGGGGAGCTTCGACCGCCGGCCCTGCAGTCTACGGTGCTTCTGGCTGCGGCGGGGACTTTAAATCTTGACCGCCGGCCTGCGGCCTACAACAACTTAAAGCCGCGGTCTCCGGTGAGGAAGAGCCGATCCTGGACTGACTCTGGACTCTGGTCCTGACCACGGGGGGGAAATGGAGGAGGACTGGCCAAATTTTGTGCCTTCCACCGCAGTGATGAATGCTGTGGTGGATGTTTGTGTTACAGTTTTATTGTGGTTGTGTGTTCTTTATTATTGTATCGCTGCAGACAACCCAAATTTCCACCAGCCTGGCTGTGTGGCAATAAATTATATCTAATCTAATCTAATCTAATCTACGGAGCAAAGGAAATAGGCAACGTTTCGGGCCAAAACCCTTCTTCAGACTGATGTGGGGGGGAGGGGGGGGGGGGGGCGGAAGAAGAAAGGAAGAGGAGGAGTTAGAGGGCTGAGGGAGAACTGAGAAGGGGAGGAGACAGTATGGACTACCTGAAATTAGAGAAGTCAATGTTCATACCGCTGGGGTACAAACTGCCCAAGCGAAATATGAGGTGCTGCTCCTCTAATTTCCGAAACTCCTCACTCTGGCCGTGGAGGAGGCCGAGGACAGAAAGGTCGGATTCGGAATGGGAGGCTGAGCCACCGTGAGATCAGGTTGGTTATTGCGAACCGAGCGGAGGTGTTCGGCAAAGCGATCGCCAAGCCTGCGCTTGGTCTCACCGATGTAGATCAGCTGACATCTAGAGCAGCGGAGGTTGGAGGAGGTGCAGGTGAACCTCTATCGCAGCTGGACCGACTGCTTGGGTCCTTGAATGGAGTCAAGGGGGGAGGTAAAGCGACAAGTGCAGCATTTCTTGCAGTTGCAAGGGAAAGTGCCCGGAGAGGGAGAAAATCCTCCTCCGTCATTTTCGCCACCTCCAACGTAACCCTACCACTTGCCACATCTTCCCATCTCCTCCCCTGTCTGCTTTCCGCAGAGACCGCTCCCTCCATAACTCCCTGGTCAATTTGTCCCTTCCCACCCAAACCACCCCTGCTCCGGGCACTTTCTCTTGCTACAAAACCCTTATAGGTTTTAAATCGTGCAGTTTTAAGGCTGTACCACAACATCATACGAGGAATCTTGTTGGACTGACAGAAACAGACCCCCTCACCCCCCCCCCCCCCCCCCCCCCCCCCCCCCCCCCTCCAAAATCAGGTGGTGTTTGAAATATATAACACAAAGAGCTAGAATAACTCATAGGCTTAGAGGACATCTGTGAAGAGAATGGATAGGTGATGTTTCGGGTCTGAGGAAGGGTCCCGACCTGAAACACCATCTATTATTTCCCTCCACAGATGCTGCCTGACTCACTGAGTTAGTCCACCACTTTTATGTCTTTTTTTTTTAACACCTCACAGTTTTGAACATTTTATTCTGAAAATCCTTTCTAAAATTCCTGCGGGAAATCTATTTACATTTCCACAGGGCTAATCCAGCATTTTGTGCTTTACTCATGATTCCAGCATCCAGTGTTTCTTGTGTCTCCATTTTACTGTGTCAAATATGTTTTTTCCAAGACATCGCTGAATTTCTAACGTGTTAGACGGCAGTCTTAATAGTTTGAAAGCATTTACATACAACTTAGGCTCCAAAACGATTTAGCACAAAAGTCTGCATGTTTTTATATTAAATCTCATCTGCTATTACTCTGTCCATATAGCCCGCCTTTTGGAGATTAGACTTTACTTCAGACTTTAGAGTTACAGTGTGGTAACATGCCCTTCGGCCCACTGGGCCCTCGCCAACCAGCGATGACAGCTTACACTTACACAATCCTATACACTAGGGACAATATATTACAACTTACCGAAGCCAATTAACCTACAAACCTGTACACCTTTGTAATGTGGGAGGAAACCGGAGCACCCAGAGAAAACCCACGTGGTCCCGGGGAGAACGTACAAACTCCATACGACAGCATCATCTGCAGTTTCTTGTGAATCTCAAACAGACAATAACGAGAGGAGTTCCATGCATGTTCATTACCTGTACGTTACATTTCAACACTGAGCTTAGTGCAGGGAAATCAGTTGGGGAGCAGCAACTTGGGCGGCTAACCAAAGATGCTGTGCCAGTTTTAGCAAGTCTAACGTGGGCCTCCATTAACCTCAAAAGGAGGACCAGCAAGAAGCAATGCCTGGCAAATGATGTGCAATAAGGAACTACAGATGCTGGTTTATACCGACAGTAGCCACAAAATGCTGGACTTTTCAGGTCGGAACGCTACTTTCAGTCTGAAGATGGGTTCCGACCCGAAACGTCATCTATTCTTTTTCTCCAGAGATTATTGCAATGGCAATGATTATCAATGTTCAGTGTCTTTAATCTGTGAAAATGATAATAACACAAAGTGCAGGAGGAACTCAGCAGGTCAGGCAGCATCTGTGGAGGGAATGGATAGGCATTTTGGGTCAGGACCCTTCTTCAACCTGAGAAGGGATCCGATCCAAAATGTCATCTATCCATGATCTCCAGAGATGCTACCTGACCCGTTTAGTTACTCAAGCACTTTGTGTCCGCAGTTCCTTGCATCTCCCTCCTGACCTGCTGAGTTACTCAATTTTGTGTGTATTCTGGCAAGCGATGGGTGGATACAGATGAGGGTTTTTCTTTGATAGGTTGATGGTTGGACAAAGGCCAGAGAAGAAAAGACCAGAAGTATGAGATAAGGGTGGAAGAGGTGAGAATTGTGAAGGCAGAGGGAGGAATGTAGCTGGAAGGGAGACTGGGTGAGGGGGAAAGGGAGAAATGGATGTGACTCCAAGTGGTACAGGGAAGAGAGAGGGGGGAGATAAACAGTTTAGTTTAGTTTAGTTTAGTTTAGTTTAGTTTATTATTGTCACATGTATCGAGTTCCAGTAAAAAGCTTTTTGTTGCTTGCTATCCACTGGATGAAAACATGATTACAATCAAGCCGTCTACATTGTACAGATACATGATAAAAAGGAATAATGTATAGTGCAAGGTAAAGTCTAGTAGTGTCCTATTAAAGGCAGTCTGAAGGTCTCCGATGAGGTAGATGGTAGGTTGGGACCATTGTCTACATAAAGTCCAGTAAAGTTTGAGAGCATTAGCAAATTCTTTAAATTTATTTAATTTTAATTCTTACAATATGGTCACTTATTACTCGAAATAGGTTAATATTGACTAGCAAAGAGAAAGGAAATGATTAAAGACTCCTACCTCACCAAGTAAATAGTAATGCCTTGGGATCTGGGAGTCAGGATAAATGTTTTCCAAGTACCAGGAGAAAGATTTACACTTGAGTCTCTCCCTCAGGCGCCTTCTTGCCGACACATCTCCGTAATCCACTTTAACAACTCCTGAAATTACAAAGACACACACTCCATCAATCTACTCAAACTGGTTTAATCTTGTTACTGTTCATATGTGCGTCCTACAACTTCATCGTGTCATCAACAAAACAAGGTCGAAGTCTAGATAGAGACTGGTGAATTCAGAGAGAAAACATCGTACAGTATCAAAACATTAAAAGCAGGAGATGCAATACTTGACTTGGTTTCTCTTCCTTGTCCACCAGCCACGGACTCAGAGAGTCCTTCCAGGAGCAACAGTGATTCACGTTCGTTTCATTCTATCTAATGTGCTGCATTTGTTGTTCAAATACTGGTCTCCTTTACTCTGGGGAAACCATAGGGTGGCATGGTGGTGCAGCGGTAGAATTGCTTGCTGCCTTAAAGTGCCAGAGACCCAGGTTTGATCCTGACTACGGGTGCTGTCTGTACGGAGTTTGTATGTTCTCCTTGTGACTGCGTGGGTTTTCTCCGGGTGCCCTATTTACCTCCCATATTCCAAAGATGCACAGGGTTGTTGGGTAATTGGCTTCTGTAAATTGTAAATCATCCCTATTGTATAGGATAGTGCTAGTGTACAGGGTGATCGCTGGTCAGCGCGGACTTGGTGGTCTGAAGGGCCTGTTTCCACGCTGTATCTCTAAACTAAACTAAACTACTAAAGTACAGGTGCTGAGAATGTCGTGAGGTTTTGCGCTGCTTTTATTTTTGTATACGTTTTGCATATATCTTTTATTCTGAATAAAGTTTATTTTTGAAAAAAATAATCCATGATCCAGAAACAAAATTACATAAAACCACTCGGGATAAATCCAGTGACCAAGTACAGCTCACTCTACTCCTCACACAGGCAGTCATGTGGGAACTGAAAATCTGCCAGCTTCTACAAAGCCCAAGCACTGGAGGGGAAGAGGCACCAAATCTTTATCATGGCAGCACTCTCTCGATTTTTACCACAGTGTCAATTTAATTTCTCGAGTGGCATTCGACTTTCCATCCCGTTGACTTTGACAATTTCAAAACTGATAGCTGCAGAGAAGGCAAAATCATAAGAAATTTATGTCACAACAGATCTGCCTCTGAGACAATTTGTGTTAACGCCAATATCAACCAATGTAGTTCAAATGTGGTGTGCGTCAATATACTTTTAACCTGCATTACTACCTGATTTCACTAGATGGAAATAGAGAGCTTCCATGAGACTTGCACACTGCAATTTAATCTAATGTTTAAGAAAAATATTTTCAAGAGATTCACATCATTCACCAGATCCAAAACCAATTTATCTATGTTTTAGAAATAAAATTGTATTTACCCAGATATTTTATCCTAAAATTACCCTCACACCAATTATTATGTAGACAGAAAGAACTGCTGGTTAATATACAAATATACAAAATGGCACAAAGTGCTGGAGTAACTGAGCAGGTCAGGCAGCATCTCTGGAGAACTTGGATAGGTGACGTTTCGGGTCAAGACCCTTCTCCAGGGATGCTGCCTGATCTGCTAAGTTACTCCAACACTTGTCCTTTTGGCACCAATTATTGCAGTTCCATTCTTAACTATCTCTATACTTATACATCTCTCATCTTATATGCGGATTTGTGTGTGTATAATCACATCTTCTCGAGAAAACGACGCGGTAACGGTAACGTTTTTACATATTCCGGTAGAGATTTTTCCCACGGAGTCCAAAATCGCCTTATCTGAAAATGTCATGCTTTATTTCTCGAGTTATTAATGAAAATGTTTTTTAAATCTGACAAAAAATTTGAATTTAAAAACGACGGTCTTTCTCTGATGACGTCACAATTGGTCTGCGTGCCTTCTTCCTCGTGCTGCGAGTGACGTCACCCCCCACCCCTCTTTACTCCCCCCCACCCCTCCCTCCTCCCCCCCACCCCTCCCTCCTCCCACCGTTATTCAAAAGACGCTGCCGGAGATGAAGTCGGCCCGTCGACTGAAGACCAAAGGTCATAGCTGAAGACTATGGTCCTCGTGTCGGCGCATGGTGGGGAGGTTGCTGCCGCTCTCTGCCTCTGTCGCTGCCCTCTCTCTGCCTCTGCCCTCTGCCTCTGCCCTCTTCCCGCTGCCTCTGTCCTCTGCCCACTGCCTTCTGTCCTCTGCCTCTGCTTCTGCCCCCTGAACCTTCTCTCTGCCTCTGCCCTCTGTCTCTGCCCTCTGCCCCTGCCCTCTCTACCCCTCCCTCTCCCTCTCTAGCCGCCGCTGCGAGTTAGGGGTTATGCGTGAGGGGATAGTGCGGGCGATGGGGTAAAAGGAGCGAATGAATAATATTAATATAATATCAAGGGGGGTGGTTAGTATGTGTGTGGGGGGGGGTGGTTAGTATGTGTGTGATGCCGCCCCCCCCCCCCCCTCCCCCCCGCAACCGTGCGTTGAGGGGACGGGACCCAATAGGTCCCACTTGGTCTAGTAAACTTTAAAAGTCCTTAATGATCTAGATAAAGTTAGTCATGGAATCTTCAGAACAGAAACAGGCCCCTCAGCTCAATTCGTCCATGCCGACCAATATGCCTTCTGTTAGTCCCATTGCTAAAGTAATGGTAGAAGTGATGTCTCCATATTTCAATGCAGCTTTTACAATCATTCTGGCAAAGCTCTGATGTTGGGGTTTGTTAAAGAAAACTAAAACACACCACAAAAATCGTGCCAGGCAATCATGGCATTATTTAAGAGCGTCAAATACATCAGCCACTGGGAACAATCAAACTACCCTGTTCACCGAACAAAGTTTCATGTTATCTTTTATGTAGTTTTCTCTCGTTGTTATCTGTTTACACTATTAACCCATAACAGATTTCACACCGGCACTTCAGCATTTCTTCTTTCTTCAGAATGGTCTAACAACAGCTACAAATCAAGCACATCCAACAGACTCAGACCAACAAACACAGCTCAAGCCAATCCCCATGGAGGCTAAACAAGTGTCCTGTTATCTTTTGACCTCTTTACGATTAAAATGTATTATTTTACAGGTAGCAGCACCACTGAGAGATTAGGGACTTGGGCAAACACTTGAGCAAAGTGCCGGCAAATCTCAGCGAGTCAGGCAATATCTGTGGAAGGAAATGGACAGATTACTCTTGGGTCAGGATCCTTCTTCAGACTGAAGAAGTGTCCTGGCCCAAAACTTTGCCTGTCCATATATGTATATCCACATTGTGATATATCCACATTGCAAGATATTGTACATTGTTTTTACATGCACAGAACACCACAAATCCCCAGGGTTATTATTTATACCATAGCGCGGCACAGTGCGGAATACCCGGAGAAAACCCACGCGGTCACAGGGAGAACATGCAAACTCCGTACAGACAGCACCCGTAGTCAGGATCAAACCCGGGTCTCTGGCGCTGTAAGGCACAGCTCGACCGCTGCGCCATCGTGCCGCTATATTGACATTTTAATAAACTGTTGTTCTGCTGCCATCCGCGGGCCGAAGGTCCTCTTTCTACGTAGTAACAAGGAACTGCAGATGCTGGTTTGCCAAGGAAAGACACATGGTGCTAGAGGAACTCAGTGGGTCAGGCAGCATCTCTGGAGAAAAGGATGGGTGACGTTTTGGGTCTGGATCCGTCTTCAGAAGATGGCTAGGTAACGTTTCGGTTCCGGTTTCAGATCCTGTATCTGTGCTGCATCTCTAAGTTAAACTCTCCCAGATTCTGTCACTCACCAATTCAATTTGAGTAGAGACAGTTATTGTGCTTCACGCGAAGAAAACATCACTGATTTATGACTGTGTTATTATCCTTTCATTCTGACAGCTTTCACAAGTATCACATAGTTGATTCAGAAATGCTGTTTCATTATGAACCTCTCAGTGAATCTCATTCATTGTTATTTTTTGCGCAGCGTGAACAAATTTGTTCATTTCATTTCGTATGTTATGTCAACAATACACGAGAGACCACAGTGTTCGTGTCCATCCTTCAATTATGCTTCTGGAAGGAGATGAGTTATTACCATCGGCAAGGTTTGTGTGGCAAGGCTCACTAACACACAAGCACACTTCCTGGTCAGAAGATTTATTACTTTCCATTTCCATATCAAATCTAAATTGCTGTAGTAACTATATTGGAACTGCTATCTTGTTCAGGGAAAAAAGGGATCTCGCAGGATATTAACAGCTGGAAATTTGGATGGAGATCTGCCAGATGGAATCAATCCAGAGAATTATGGAGGGATACATTTTGGAAGTTAAGAGGAAAGAATAGAGTAAATTTAAAGTAAAGTAAGTTTAGAGTAAAGGCATGTTGGCGCAGCGGTAGAAATTTAATCAGAATAGACGATTTTATTCACAAGATCCATGAAGATTTTATGCAAGAGGCAAACTCAATGTATGAAACATGTCCCTTTGAATAAATGGTCCCTTTGGTTAACATCATTGTTCAAAATATGGTCTCCTTTACGCTGGAGAAACCTCAGGGCAGCACGGTGGTGCAGCGGAGTGTTGCTGCCTTACAGGGCCAGAGACCCGGGTTCGATCCTGACTATGGGTACTGTCTGTACGTTTATTCAGAATTTTATTCAGAATAGACAATTTTATCCAATGGACCCTGAAGATTTTAAGAGGCAAACTCAGCCTATCAAACATGTCCCTTTGAATAATATTTAGTATTATGGAGTATTCTGTGCGGTTCTGTATGTCTTACTACAGGAAGTATGTAGAGGCTTTGGAAAAGGTGCAGAAGAGGTTCGCTAGGGTGTTGCCAGATTGGAGTCTATTAGCAATAAGGAGAGGTGGAAGAGTCTCGACCCAAAACATCACCTACTCCTTTTCTTCAGAGATGCTGCCTGACCCGCTGAGTTACTCCAGCATTTTGAGTCTATCCAGAGTTCAGACAAGTTTGCATGTTTTCTCTCAAGCATTGGAGAATGAGGGGAGACCTGATAAAAGTTTGCAAAATTATGAGACATAGATTTGGTAAACAGTAGAACTTTCTTTCCCCAAGGTGGAAATATCAAATACCAGAGGGAATATCTATAAGGTGAGAGGGGCAAAGTTCATAGGAGATGTACATGTGTTTTCTTTTACACAGAGAGTGGTGGGTGCCTGGAACATACAGCCCGGGGATGTCAGTGGAGGGAGATAAGATAGTGGCATTTAAGAAGCTTTTACAGTGCCCTCCATAATGTTTGGGACAAAGACCCATCAATTATGTATTTGCTTCTGTACTCCATAATTTGAGATTTGTGATAGAAAGAAATCACGTGGTTAAAGTGCACATTGTCAGATTTTATTAAAGGGTATTTTTACACATTTTGGTTTCACCATGTAGAAATTAGAGCAGTGTTTATATATAGTCCCCCATTTCAGGGCACCATGATATTTGGGACACATGGCTTCACAGGCGTTTGTAATTGCTCAGGTGTATTTAATTGCCTCCTTAGCACTGGTGAGCTTACTAATCGCAAATGGACTGGTAGGCCAAGGAAGACCTCCACAGCTGATAACAGAAGAATAATAAAGAAAAATCCCCAAACACTTGTCCGACAGATCAGAAACACTCTTTAGGTGTGGATTTGTCTATGACCACTGTCCGCAGAAGATTTCATGAACAGAAATACTGAGGCTACACTGCAAGATGCAAACAACTGGTTAGCCGCAAAAATAAGATAGCTGGGTTACAGTTTGTGCACAGATGAGACAAAGATTAACTTATATCAGAATGATGGCAAGAGCAAAGTATGGAGGAGAGAAGGAACTGCCCAAGATCCAAAGCATACCACCTCATCTGTGAAACACGGTGGTGGGGGTGTTATGGCCTGGGCATGTATGGCTGCTGAAGGTACTGGCTCACTTATCTTCATTGATGATACAACTGCTGATGGTAGTAGCATAATGCATTCTGAAGTGTATAGACACATCCTATCTGCTCAAGTTCAAACAAATGCCTCAAAACTCATTGGCCGGCGGTTCATTCAACTGCAAGACAATGATCCCAAACCTACTGCTAAAGCAACAAAGGAGTTTTTCAAAGCTAACAAATGGTCAATTCTTGAGTCAGATCAATCACACAATCTGAACCCAATTGAGCACGTCTTTTATATGCTGAAGAGAAAACTGAAGGGGTCTAGCCCCCAAAACAAGCATAAGCTAAAGATGGCTGCAATACAGGCCTGACAGAGCATCACCAGAGAAGACACCCAGCAACTGGTTATGTCCATGAATCGCAGGCTTCAAGCAATCAATAGACAATAGACAATAGGTGCAGGAGTAGGCCATTCGGCCATTCAAGCCAGCACCGCCTTCAATGTGATCATGGCTGATCATCCCCAATCAGTACCCCATTCCTGCCTTCTCCCCATATCCCCTGACTCCACTATCTTTAAGAGCCCTATCTCGCTCTCCCTTGAAAGTATCCAGAGAACCGGCCTCCACTGCCCTCTGAGGCAGGGAACTCACAACTCTCTGTGTGAAAAAGTGTTTCCTCATCTCCGTTCTAAATGGCTAATGGGGCTTTTTCACGGGGCGAGTTGACGCAAGATGTCACCAGAGTGAAGTGGTCGTGGTCCAGCACGAGTCTCGCACGATATAACGGGGGGTAGATAAAGAGTTCCCACGGTACTCGGCATTTCTGTTATTTGTGCGAGTGACTTGTCCGTCTCCCGAGCTTTCGTGTTAAATCTTGAATGAACATCGTGAACTACACGTGACACAATGATGTAACTTTTTTTTTCACACACTATAAATATCCTCCCTTGGTTGAATTGGCTCATTTGGAGACATGTTTTACTGTGTATGTGGGAGACACAGATGGACTGAGCACAGTACCTCGGTCTTACTGTGTGTGGGAGAGGGGGAGAAAGAGACGTCTCTCAGCCTGTGTAAGAGGGAGGGAGAGAGAGAGAGAGGCACACACAAGGTGGATGTGAAATCTCACCTGCCTGTTTCAGTGACAGACACCCGCCGCCAGTAAATGAAGACACCCCCATCTGTCTCCCCCTCCTCTCCCTCGACTCCCCCACCTTTCCCTCCCAACTCCAGTCCCGTCCCGACCCCCTGGGAAACTGAATAGAGCAACAATATAGATATAGAAACTGAAACAATATAGAAACTGAATAGAGCAACATGGCAAAAACATCTCTGACACGCTTTACCCCCTTTCTTTGAGATTTTCTGGGAGCCATCTCTGCAAGTGTTCCTGTTAAAAAGATTATCCAACAATGACAATTAGGTGGGACGTCCTCGAAGGACGCATGTTCCCTTGTCGATATTGAGACCACCTTTTTTACTCACCTTCTGTCCCCTCTGTCCAGCTTCCGGGTTTACCGTTCGCAGGAGTTCCCACGCGCTATATCTCTAAAATCTGAAGTTAGGTAATGTCTAAAGGAACTGCAGACGCTGGTTAATGCTGGTTAATACGCACAGAAGGACACAAAATGTTGGTGTAACTCAGCAGGTAAGTCAGATCTGGGAAGAAAAATATAAAAAGCTGGAGTAAGTCACCGGGTCAGGCAGCATCTCTGGAGAAAAAGAATAGGTGGCGATTCGAATCGGAACCCTTCTTCAGACAGCCTAATCGGAATTGAGTCTGAAGATGTGTCTCGTCCCGAAACATCAGCTATTTTTCTCCAGAGATGCTGCTTGACTCGCTGAGTTACTCCAGCTTTTTGTGTCTGTCTTCGGTTTAAACCAGCATGTGCAGTTCACTCCTTACACGGGTCTCTGTACAACATTGATTGGTAGCGTTCCGGACCCTGCTTCGGAAAGGCATCGATCGCTAGTCGGCGAGGACTCCGACCTGTATCTCTCAAAGAAGTACATGTGAAAAATTTCTCACGGTCCATAAAAATGCGGGACATTTCAGTAAAGTCCCTTTTAAAGATTATAGTTATTTTCTTGAATCTCATTTACATAACTCATGAATAAGTTGATGTCCATATGCGGATGCAAATCTTTATTTTTATTTTTTTTTTAAATTCAATCCCACAGAAGATAATTTTTACTCACCTTCTGTTCCCTCTGTCCAGCTTCCGGGTTCACCGTTCGCAGGAGTTCCCACGGTACCCGCAAGAGTTATTACGGATATCGCACTGGCCACTACGTCCATATAATGTTGCAATGCTCAACCACAAGTGTACAAGTCACTCTTGGAGAAATTCAAACTTTCTTGAATTTTCTCCCGAGTGACCAAGATACATGATTACCTGCCGTTAGCGCTACGGTGGTCCACGGTGGTCCACGAATGCCGTACTGTTATCGCACGAGGTTCCCACGATGTTAAACTCTGGTTAACTCTTGCGTCAAGTCGCCCCGTGAAAAGGCCGCTTAAATGGCTAAATTGCATGCAAAGGATATGCAACAAAATACCAAACATGACATTGCTGTGTCCCAAACATCATGGTGCCCTGAAATGGGGGGACTATGTATAAACACTGCTGTAATTTCTATATGGTGAAACCAAAATGTATAAAAATGGCCTTTATTAAATCTGACAATGTGCATTTTAACCACATGTGATTTTTTTTCTATTACAAATCTCAAATTGTGGAGTACAGAGGCAAATAAACAAATGATGGGACTTTGTCCCAAATATTATGGAGGGCACTGTAGATAGGCACGTGCATATGCAGGGAATGGAGGGATATGGATCACGTGCAGGCTGAAGGATTTAATTTGGCATCACGTTCATCATGGACATAGTGGGCTACAAGGCCAATTCATCTGCTTTCATATTTTATGTTCTATTATTGCACAATGCATGGCCTAAATGGTCAGTCCTTGTTTTAGTGCCCACTATTATGCCATTATAGTGGCATTTCCATTATCTAAACCCACAAACACACTGAGGGAGTCAAATTACAATTGGTGTGATCAAAGGAATCTACAATGTTGGCACATTGCAGTTCAGAAATAGTTTTTAACTCGCAGGAGCTCTGCACTTCCAATCTTTATCAGTAAATCAAACATTGATTCTGCAAACAAGTAATCGTGATTGCAAGGGAAACTTGCAAACAATATGACCAGAAAGAAATTAATTTGCAGAAACAGATTGTGTAAAATAATTCTAAAATCTAAATCAAGGTCATGTCAAATCAAAATGATGCTCTGGATAGAGGGAGTTCATAAGTTCACGTTAAAGGAGTAAAATTAGGCCATTCGGCCCATCAAGTCTACTCCGCCATTCAATCATGGCTGAACTTTCTTTTCCTTTCAACCCCATTCTCCTGCCTTTTCCACATAAATCCTGACACCCTTACTGATCGAGAATCTCTCAACCTCTGCCTTAAAAATACCCAATAACCTGGCCTCCACAGCCGTCTGTGGCAATGAATTCCACAGATTCACCACCCTCTAATGAAAGAAACTCCTCTTCATCTCCTTTCTAATGGTAAGATTTTTATTCTGAGGCTATGGCCTCTTGTCCTGGACTCTCCCACTAGTGGAAACATCCTCTCCACATCCACTCTATCCAGAGTGCAGGAGGCTGACGGGTGATCTTATAGAGATGTATAAAATCATTAGGAGAATCGACATGGTGAATGCACCGAGTCTTTTACCCAGAATAGGGGAATCAAGAACCAGGAGAAATAGGTTTCTGCGCCGTAGGACTCCATGAAGCCATTGGTATATGGGGCTTCATGGAGCTTCAAAGCTATGTTCCTGCTCATCTACTCCACCGACCATACTGCCTACCTCAGTCCCTGCCTCTGTGTGGGACTAGTGTAGATTTTAGTCGGCATGGACGAGTTGGGCAGAAGGGCCATTTTTCCGCTGTCGGACTTTCTGACTCTAGTACCTGGTGATATAATGTAGAAGAAATCTTTGAAGTCATCCATCCAGACCTCTGCTAGGCGTCGATTGTTCTTGTTGATGATATGCCCGGTGCCACCAGGGAATGTGTATGGGGTGGCTTTACGGAATACATGGCCAACGTGAGAACAGGTAATGATCTCCAAAGAGCCACCGCACTGCCATATCTGGGAACAGACAAAGAATCATTGTTTTATTTCATCATTATCCATTCATCATAATCACCTGTGAGAATATAGATCAAATCACCAGGGGATCCATTTTGCCCATTATAGTAAGGAATTGGAGGTTTTGGAAAGGATGCAGAAGAGGTTTACCAGAACCGGACATAGTGGGCATTAGCTATAAGGAGAGATTGGACAAATCCGGGTGCTCTGGTTTCCTCCCACATCACAAAGACGTGCTGGTGGGTTTGTAGGTTAATTGGCCCTCAGTAAGATTGCTCCTATTGTGTAGGGAGTGGGATAGCATAGAATGAGTGTTGACAGGTGATCGAAGGTTGGTGTTGGGCTGGACGGCCTGTTTCCACGATGTATCTCTAAAAATTAAGGCAAAGCTACAAATCAAGGGGAAGGACATGAAGAGACAACACTTTGGGTTAGGACCCTTAATTCAGACTAGTTCTGATCTAGTAAGCTCATAATATACATTAGTAATCTGGATCTGATTTCCCCAAACATCCCTAATTATTACCAGAGAAGTCTTACCAATTTCTACAGATTCAAAATTGAAAGCATCCTGTCGGGATGCATTACCGTTTGGTTTGGAAACAGCTTTGCCCAAGACCATGAAAAATTGCAAAGAGTTATGGATGTAACCTAGTCGATCTCAGACACCAGCCTTTACCAGTCAGGAGTTTGAATGTGAAGGGAAAATAAAGTTATGGCCCCTTAACAGCCTGACTGAAGAAGTGTCTTGACCCAAAACGTTACCTCTCCACATTTTCCAGAGAAGCTGCCTGACCCGCTGACTTACTCCAGCACTTTGCATCCTTTTGTGTATTAACTGAGTATCTGCAGTTTTTTGTGTCCACCATTAACAGCATTGATGTACAAAAGGATCTCGTAGTCCACAGCATGTAGATGGAGTGGTAAAGAAGGTGTATGAAATGCTTGCCTTCATCAATCGAATCATAAGATTCAGGAAGTCATGTTGCAGCTTTATTGGACATTGTATAGGCCGCATTTGGAATATTATGTGATAGACTGATCAACTCTACTCTAGTCCACTCCCATCTTGGTTGGCATGGATTCATAGGCCGAAGGGCCTGCCTCCATGCTGTATGACTCTGTGACGTTATCAGTGTATGGGTCTTCATGTAGTTCTCTACTCTACCAATCTACTCCAGTCCTACCCGCCCACATTTGGCCTATATCACTCTCATACTTTTGTATGCATGAACCTATCCAAAATTATTTTTAGATGTTGTTATAGTACCTTCTGGCAGCTCATTACATATGCCTACCGCCCTCTTGAGTAAAAGAAAATTGCTACTCTGGTTCCAAATATATCGTTCCCCTCTCACCTTAAACCTATGTCCTCTGGTTCTTGATTCCCCTATTCTGGATAAAAGACTTTGTGGGTTCATGCTATCTATTCTGTTCATAATCTAATAGACCTCTATAAGATCACCCCTCAGCCTCCTGCTCTCCAAGGAATAACGTGCTAGCCTGCTTAATCTCTCCCTATAGCTCAGGCCCTCAAGTCCTGGTAACATTGTCGTAAATCTTCTCTGTACTCTCTGCTGCGTAACGACATCCTTGCTATAGCAGGGTGACCAAAACTGAGTATCATGTTCACCATAAGTGCAGCCTCAACAATGTCTTGTGCAATTATAACATAACATTCTATACTCAAAACCCTGACTGATGAAGACTAATGTAACAAAAGCCTTCTGGACCACCCTATCTCACTGTGACACCAACCCTGTGATATAACCCTTTAAACATTTCCTATTCACGTACCTGTCCAGGTCCTAAAACATTGCATAGCACATATTAACTCCTCACACATCAGATAGAGATTTGAGCTTTAAAAGATACATCTTTATAACCTTATATACATTAAACTCGCTGGAGTTTAGAAGGCTGAAGGGGGACCTCATTGAAACTTACCAAATAGTGAAAGACTTGGACAGAGTGGATGTGGAGAGGATGTTTCCACTGATGGGAGAGTCTAGGACCAGAGGACACAACCTCAGAATAAAAGGAGGTACCTATAGAAAGGAGATGAGGAGGAATTTCTTTAGTCAGAGGATAGTCAATCTGTGGAATTCATTGCCACAGACGGCTGTGGAGGCCAATTCATTCGGGTATTTTTAAGGTGGAGATTGACAGATTCCTGATTAGTACGGGTGTCCGGGGTTATGGGGTGAAGGCTGGAGAATGTGGTTGAGAGGGAAAGATAGATCAGCTATGATTGAATACAGAGTAGACTTGATGGGCCAAATAGCCTAATTCTGCTCCTATAACTTATGAACATGAAATGCCAAATACCCTTTGCTTTTTTTTTGATAGTTATCATAAACTACAGTTTCCATGGCAATGGAAATTGCTGCCGACTAGCCTTGGGTGTTATGATAATTTCATACATGGCTCTTTCTTACTTCGTGAACATCACTGTCCTTATTCAACCAGATCTCAGCAGGTAACATTCCCATACAATTGAAGAAGCTATCCGAAAAATAATCCTACTTAGAAGAAACCATGGAGATGACTGCTAACTCCAAAGTCTGCTCAGTATGACAGAATAGATTCAGCATTACCCTTCAAGATGCCTTTCTAGAAGACAAGCTACTGATTAAAATCACATTTCCTGTCAAAGATTATAGTTCAACCTAAATGACCTTAACAGTAATTAACAGGTTAACACAAACCTCCATTTCTCTGCCTCTTCAACAAACTATATTTTTATTGATTTTATGCAGCAATAATTCAACAGGAGGACACATTAAAGGTTCAATTTTTTGATCTGGTATTTCGATTAAATGTCAAAGACTAGAGGGCACAGCTTTAAAGTGAAAGCAACAACATTTAAAGGAGACGTGCAGGGCAAGTATTTTTTAACACGGAGAGTGGTGGGTGCTTGGAACGCACTGCCAGGGGTGGTGGTGGAAGCAGGTATTCACAAGACATTTGGCTAGGCACCTGGATATGCAGGGAATGGAGGGACATGGATCACTTGCACATTATTCCCTTTATCCTGTATCTGTACACTATGGACGACTAGATTGTAATCATGCATGTAGCACGCAACATACAGCTTTTCACTGCACCTCGGTACTCGCAACAATAAACTAAACTAACTACATGTACGGCACGGACACAGTGGGCCAAAGGGCCTGATCTTGTGCGATACTGTTTGATGTTCTATGCATTCCAGCAAGTTTAATGTCACTACAAATGAAATTGTGCACACGTTTGTCATTTTCTGTTCTAAAAGCTCAGTGGATCAGGAAAAAAAGTGTAATACAATTGTTTGGCAATCTCAAAGCGAGGGATTTGTAAAAAACGCAAGCATAGTTCCTGACAGATGCAGCCTCAGTGGCATTAAATGGTGTATTTGGTTTACAATTCAATTATATATTTCCTTTCCAATTTAATCAAAGTACAAGATATTCTTTGTGTTAAGTTAGGAATGCCATAGTCCATATCTAAAGTGTAACAAATTCTACTGATAATTACAAATAATTGTATCATAGTTACATAATGAACATTTAAAATGATAATTACAAATAATTGTAATTATAATTTTATATGTTCACATTATGTAACTATGATACATCCACTGATGTATCGGGTGGCAGGGTGGCACATTAGTAGAGTTGCTACCGCACAGCGCCAGAAACCTGGATTTGATCCTGACCATGGGTGCTGTCTATACGGAGTGTGTATGTTCTCCCTGTGACTGTGTGGGTTTTCTCCGGGCTGCTCTGTTTTCCTCCCACAATCCAAAAATGTGTGGGTTTGTAGACAAATTGGCTTCAATGAAATTGTAAATTTCCCTCGTGTGTAGGATAGTGCGAGTGTGCGGGTTGATCACTGGTCAGCGGGGACTCGGTTAGCTGAATGGCCTGTTTCTGCGCTGTATCTCTAAAGTAAAGAGTTGACAGACATGTCTCTGGAATTGATGCGCTACATGCTGAGAACTATATTCTGCACTCTATATCTTTTCCTTTACTTCATCTATTGTACTTGAGTTTGAACATGGTTGATCTGATCAGCTTGGATAGCAAGCAAAATAAAGCTTTTCACTGTACATCAGTACGTCACAATAATAAACCATACCCTACACATCATAGGCTTTTAGAGAGAGAGAGTCTTTAGGGAGATACAGCATGAAAACAGGCTCTTCGTAATTCTGAGTCTGCACTGACATTTGATCACCCAGTACACTAGCACTATCCTACTACTAATCCAGGCATCATTCTGGTAAACCTCCTCTGCACCCTCTCCAAATTTTCTGCATCCTACATGTAACATGGCAACCAGAACTCAAGAGTATGGCGACCATACTCCAAATGCAGCCTAACCAATGTCTTCATTCTGTGATACACCTACACAAACCCGAGGGGAACTATGCTACAAAGGCCACCCACTGAGTATGATGTCCTTGAGTATGATTCCATGAAATATAATAGTTATAGTGTCGTGCAGCACTAGAAACAGGCCATTCGGCCTAACTTTCTCAAGCCGACCAACAAGTCCTATCCATACCAGTCCCATTGCCTGCATTTGGCCCATATCATTCTAAACCTATCCTATCCATGTACCCGTCTAAGTGTTTCTTAAACAGCGCGATAGTATCTGCCTCAACTACATCCTCTGGCAGTTCGATCCGTACACCCACCACCCTTTGTGTAAAAAAAAATTACCCTTCAGGTTTCTATTAAATCATTCCGCCATGTTACCTTAAACTTTTTGTCCTCTGGTTCCTGATTCCCTTATTCTGGGTAAAAATCCCCTCCACGCACTCACCAATGTTCAATGTCCAATGTAATCTCTTCACTCTTCATATTTAAAATTATGTATCATATCAATGTAAACATTTGAAATAAAATGAAAGGTTTACTCACCCTAAAAGACATCTCCAGGTTCTCTCCTCCCCAAATATCCATTCCTGCATCGTAAGTTCCAATCTCTTCAAAATAATCCCTGTCTATGGCAAATAAACCGCCTGCCATAGTTGGTGTCCTAATGGAAAGATGAGGAGTCACTTTTAATTGCAGTACATTAAACACCAATTCTGGGTGTACACATCAGATTTATGATCACAGCATTTGTAAACCTCCCGAAGAAATTCCTTGAGAAGATGATTTTATAGAAGTTCATAAATTCTAGAAGCAGAATTAGGCCATTCGCCCCATCAAGTCAACTCCACCATTCTATCATGGCTGATCTATCTTTCCCTCAACCCCCTTCTCCTACCTTCTCCCCATAACCCCTGATATCCCTACTAATCAATCCACCTTAAAAATATCCATTGACGGCCTCCGTAGCATTCTGTGGCAAGGCATTCCACATATTCACCACCCTCTGACTGAAGAAATTCCTTCTAATCGCTTTTTTATAGGTTCATCCTTTTATTCTGAGGCTGTGGGTTCTGGCCCTAGACTCTCCCACTCGTGGAAACATCCACTCCATATCAACTCTATCCAGGACTTTCATCTTACATCTGTAAGGTTTACTGATGCTTAGAAATCTATCTTTGCAGCCAGGATTTTCTTCTGCCTGAATTGGAAATGTTGGGTGGATGAGAGTGTGTGATTGTCGGATTGCAGCGTAAATAGATAGCTCTCACTCCCACTTGACTGGCACCAAAATGTGTCTTTAATTCTTACCTATTTGTTACCGGTCTTATAAATAAATACTGCAGTACATGCCAGGAATAAAATATTTGTTTAGTTTATGTGAGAACAAAGTGCTGTGGATGGTGTACTGGATACATTGCATTGATGCTGCTTAGAGCAGAATATTTTCCAGGAAAGAACAAGAAGAATATTATAAATATTAAAAAGAAACAAGCCTTTAAATAATGCACAGGCACCTTGCGTTTTATGCGCATTTGCATTATGCGTTTTTTGGAATAACGAGCTGGTTTAATTAAAGTCTCATTTACATGTTTGTATTTTTGAAACAACGTGCTCAAATTTACACCTGGCAGTGAAGTTGTGTATATGTTTAATTTACACGTTTTTGAATTACGCTCTGCTTTCTCAAGAACGTAACCCCGTGTAAAACGCGAGGTGTACCTGTTTGAAGCAGCTTAGATGTTGCTTGGATATCCTTCAGAACATTGTTCACTTAGGTTCAGAGTCATACAGCATGGAAACAGGCCCTTCAGCCCAACCTTTCCATGCCAACCAAGATGCCCCAAATCACACCTGCCCGTGTTTGGCCCATATCCCTCGAAACTTTTCCTATCCATGTACCTGTACAAATGCCTTTTAAATGTTGTTATAATACCTGCCTCAACTATATCCCCTGGCAGCTCGTTCCATATACTCACCACCCTCTGCATGAAAAAGTTGTTCCTCAGGTTCCTATTAAATCTGTCCAATTTCACAAACTTATGGCTTTTGGTTCTTGATACCCCTGCCTTGTGTAAAAGACTGTGCATTCACTCTATCAATTTGCCTCATGATTTTATACACCTTTACTTTTAGTTTACAGTGAGAAAACAGGCCCTTCGGCCCACTGAGTCCACGCTGACCAGCGATCATCCAGTACACTAGGGACACACTAGGGACAATTTACAATTGTAAATTGGACCACCCTGGAACAGTGTATGGAACTAGAGGCTTGTAAATTGATTTATTTTGATGAAAACCATAGCAGTGAGCTTCCACTATTATTTGATGGAGCAGAGGATTTAGGATTGACTTGGTGGTAGAGAAATTCAATTTACACATTCGAGCATGCTCTTGGAAATACAGTGATTGTCTCAAATGTATTTTCTTGGCTGAAATATGTCTATGTTTCTACACATCAAACAATGTTTTTTTATAGATCAACACATCAGCTGGCAGGTTATACATGTTAAATTCCAGGAAAATCTTTGATAAAATTCGCACATACATTTCCACTGTACCAGTTACATGTGGAATGAACATAGAATATAGAGCAGTGCAGTACAGCACAGGAACAGGCCCTTCGGCCCACAATGTCTGTGCCAAACGAAATGCCAATATCATCTCTTATCTACCTGCATATCCCTCCATTCCCTGCGTATTCTTGTGCCTATCCAAAAGACTCTTAAATGCCGTTACCGTATCGACCGCAACCAGGCATTTACCAACACTCAGTGCAAAACATTTGTCCCGCACATTCGATAATACTAAAACTCTTCGTCTTGTTTGTGGCTGTGTGTCAATATTTGGTTAATTCCTATTTTGTTCCAAACGCTAGGCCATAGCCTTCCCATTTTCACACATTCTACTCACATTTTTCCTGTCGAGGCGATAAACATCTTCCGGTCGCATTCCCACTTATATTTCTGAAGTTTTTAATTATTTAAAGTTTTAAAACAGCCCAAAAACACACTTCTTTCGGAAAAAAAACCCGAGTGAGGTCACAATGCACTCGCAAGGCAGGACGGGATACTCCGGGAGGGAGGGGCACTCCAGCGCTCATGGTGAACAAGGAGTAGCGGCGGTGCCCGAATCCTGGTGGCGAGGGTGGTGCCGTGGGCCCTGGATGGAGCTGAGCCCGGGGCTTGGGATGGGGCCGTGACCGAGGCCATGAAAGAAACCGCCGCTGAAACCAAGGACCAGCCTGGGTCTGGAGTCAGGGACGAGCCCGAAGATGAAGACGGGACCTGGAGTGGGGCCCAGGTGGCGGCTGAGCTGACGGCTGGAGTCTACAGCCAGGGCCGGGCCGAGTACTGGAACCAGGCCGAGTTCCAGGCCCTGCCCCAGGACCTACCACCTGGGTAGGTCCTGGGGCAGGGAATGGGAGTGAGGGGAGGAGGATGTGGGAAATGAGATGGAGGGAGATGGGGTGAAGAGTGGGGTGGTAGAGGGAGATGGGGGTGTGTGGAGGAGATGGGGAGGGGTGGAGGAGGGAGATGCCCCCTCTGTATCTACCCTCACTTCCACTCTACCACCCTCCCTCACCCGCTCCCTCTCTATCCCCCCCTCACCCCCCACACTACCCCCTCTCTCTCCTTCTACCTCCCTCCATCTCTCTCTCTACCCCCCTCACTCTCTGCCCCTCATCCTCTCTACCTCCTTTCTCCTCCCTCTACCCTCCCTCTTTACCCTCTCCCCCTCTACCCCCCCCTTCTCCTCTGCCCCCCTCTCTCTCTACATCCCCTCCCTCTCTACCTCCCCTCCCTCTCCTGAAGGCCACGCCCCTTCTGGCGGGACTATAAAACCCAGAAGTGTTGAGTGCCTCAGTCAGTCTCTGCAAGATGGGAGAATGAGAGGGTCATGTCTCTCAGTCTGAGCTGTGAATAACACGTCTACTAAACTGTGAGTGGTTTACTGACCTGTCAGTGCCCTTAATGTGGTTTGAAAATATAGTTTGGAAATGCTAAAGCTGCATTGCCTTTGGTTTTGAAATGCTAAAGCTGCGTTTCCTTTGGTTTGGAAATGCTAAAGCTATGTTGCCTTTGGTTTGGAAATGCTAAAGCTGTGTGGCCTTTGGTTTGGAAATACTAAAGCTGTGTTGCCTTTGGTTTGGAAATGCTAAAGCTGTGTTGCCTTTGGTTTGGAAATGCTAACCCAGTGTTGCCTTTGGTTTGGAAATGCTAAAGCTGTGATGCCTTTGGTTTGGAAATGCTAAAGCTGTGTTGCCTAATTAAAGTTGCCTTGCCTAATTAAAATTGCCTTGCCTAATTAAAGTTGCCTTGCCTAATTAAAGTTGCCTTGCCTTCTATATAATTAAAAGTCTAATCTTGACCACCCAGCGAGACAGGCAGCATCTCTGGAGAGAAGGAATGGATGATGTTTCGGGTTGAGACCCTTCTTCAGACTGACGTTTCGGGTTGAGACCCTTCTTCAGACTGACGTTTCGGGTTGAGACCTTCAGACTATCGTTTTAGGTCGGGTCCCTTTTTCAGACGCCTTCTTTACTGCTCTATCTGCTTGCATTGCTACTTTCAGGGAGCTATGAACGTGAAATGCTTCTACTATGGACTCCAGTTCCGATCCTGTTTGGAGGTTCAAAGCAGATAAAGTTTAATTTATTTTCTAGAAATATGCCTTTGTTTTGACTTGAGAGAATGGCCCAAAAAAACAATCACCAATTTAATGTGGTCAACATGTAATTCTGTACACTGAGGGCAGTAGAAATTTATAGTTTGAATCTCCAAACAGAAATGGATGTTTGTCATTGATTAAAGTTATAATTTAGATTAATAGAATATTATAAACAAACGAAGATTAAATGAGAAAATGTATAAGTTTTGTGGAGTGCATGACATATTTGCCATGAGCTGTTTAATTCCCGACCTCATAGTCCATAAGTTCATATATCATTGGAGCAGTATTAGGCCATTCAGTCCATCGAGTCTACTGCCATTCAATAATGGTTGATCTATCTTTCCCTCTCAACCCCATTCTCCTACCTTCTCTCCATAGCCTTTGACAACCTTACAAATCAAGAATCTGTCCATCTGCACTTTAAAAATACCCAATGACTTGGACTCCACAGTCATATGTTGCAAGGAATTCCACAAATTCACCACGCTCTGGCTAAAGATGGTGAACTGAAGGATATTCACAAACTTGTTACTGACCTGAAGAAGAGTCATATTCTAACGTGTATGAGAGGCTCGTACTCCTGAATACTGGTGCAGGGAATTGCTGGCAGTTTTCAGGAAATGCATGCTATTCATTTTTTTCTCTCACTGCAGATCAACTCAACAGATGGCAAATCATTGTACAGCGACAGTTTTATCTTACAAGAGTAAAACCTGTTAAACACAACTGTTAAATCATTTCTTAATTTTATCTACTAGAAAAAGGAGAAACCAAGAAAACGATTCGGAATAGGATTCAGAAATCAGAGGTGCAAAGAGGCTCGGGAGTGCTGGTGCAGGATTCCCAAAAAGTTAATTTGCAAGTTGAATCAGTACTCACCTAACGGAGGTAGATATAAATTGCTGGAGAAACTCAGCGGGTGAGGCAGCATCTATGGAGAGAAGGAATTGGTGATGTTTTGGGTCGAGACCCTTCTTCAGACTATGAAACTTCTTCTCAATCTGAAACATCGCCAATTCCTTCTCTCCATAGATGCTACCTAACCTGCTGAGTTTCTCCAGCATTTTGTGTCTACCTTCGATTTTACCAGCATCTGCAGTTCTTTCTTAAACAACTCACCTAACGGAAATGGTTCTGTCCCCTTTTCGCCGGTCCATCTCTCTCTGGGGGACAGGATACCAGCGGAAGTTTAATTTCCAGTTAAAGCCACCGTACGTCATGTCAGAGCCCGCCATGTATTCAAACGTATCGTCGCTGATCACATCTATAATTGGGCAGACCACCGTCTTTCTGTGTAGGAAAAGAAGCTGTAATTAAAGGCAAAGATTTTGAAAATCGTCACTTTATTCAATGCCTTTGCAGCCCAGTCCAATCATGATCTGCCGTTCGTGCCTCAGCATGTAAAACCATTGCCATCAGGTGCGGATGCAACATCATAAATATCAATCTTCAGATGAACTAATGATTGAATCTGATGTTAAATCTAAACTATATGGGAAAAAATATATCTCACTGCTCCTTTGGTACACGTAACAATATGAAGAACCATTGATCTGTCCGATATATGTGGACCCTTCTTCGGGCTGGAAAGCCCCACAATCAGTCTGAAGAGGGGTCCCGACCTGAATCGTCGCCTATATATGACAACAGCGTAACTGGGAGGGAGCTGGAGATGTTGGGAGCGAGTAGTGGGCCAGTCGGAGGGTGAACCGGGGTATTGCTTCCAACGCAGGCTGTGGAAGGCGCCCCTGGGAACAAAGATAGCCGGGTGAGGAGAGGAACATCAGTTCACAGGAATTGCTCCAGTACATTGAGTGCGCAGGCTGACTGGACTGGACTTTGAATAATGGAGCTAAAACATGGCACGAGAGTCAAGAGTGAAGAGTGTTTTATTGTCATATGTCCCAGATAGAACACTGAAATTCTGACTTGCTGCAGCACAACAAGAATATGTAAACATAGTACACTGTAAATAATATGATAAACAAAAAAGAGTTCAGTGTGTATATATACACATATACACATATCTGGGTTCTGCTGTTTCTTTTATACAGGTAAGCTGAGAACTACTATATTTGATGATTTTCTGTAGTGCTGCTGGGAACATGTCACCGCAGACAGCATGTGCAGAGCTGCCAAGTTTTGTCAGAGCATTTCAGTATTCTAGTACCTGAAATCAGTATTTTGCTGAGGAAATCAGTATTTTTACGCGGTGCCATTTAGCTGCATTTTTTTTAAATGTGCGGTCATACCCATGTAAGAGTACAAGAATGCATAACTTGTTTATTGTATATTTGTAATACAGTTTATTGTGTATTATATGTCATAGCTGCTTTCTTGCATCTCTCTCTCTCTCTCTCTCTCTCTCTCTCGTCTCATCTATCTACTCTCTCTTCTCTCTCTCGCTCTCTCTCTGCTCTCCTCTCTCTCTCTCTCTCTGTGTGTGTTGGCTGCAGCCATCATCTGCTTCAGTAAGGGAAGCTGGTCGGTGATTGGTCGCAACACCCCTCGGAGACTGCGTCTGATTGGTGTGGAGGGAGTGACCAGCACATTATGTGATTGGACAAAATGCCCTTGGAGACAGCGGCTGATTGGACGGGAGGAGACCGATTTGTTGATTGGACGGGAAATTTAAGGGAAGCTGGTCGGTGATTGTACGCAACCCCCTTAGAGGCAGCGGTCGATTAGCCGCCAAATAATCGGGCAACAAAAAATTGACAAATAGGAATACAAAAAAATCGGAAATCAGTTGTAGGTACAGCTGAAGGGATTTAGCGCTCGGTACAATTACCGCATTAGAAGATCAACTGAGCATCCTGAAAACATATCTCATGAGCACGAGTCAAGTAGTGAAAGATAGCCGGGCGACGCTATGAACTTATATGAATTTTAAAAATCCAATATGTTTAAATCGTTCAAAAGCTACAACCACAATGTGATAAATAACACTAAGTAAAACTGAATCAAATAAAGGCAAACAGAAGAACTAACGTTGAAGGAGAGAGAGAAAACAACACACATAAACATAATTTTTTAAAATTCATATAACATCCCTAAATGCCAGGTACAAATTACTAAATAACATGGGTGGACAAAAATGCTGGAGAAACTCAGCAGGTGAGACAAAAATGCAGGAGAAACTCAGCGGGTGAGACAAAATGCTGGAGACACTCAGCGATGAGACAAAAATGCTGGAGAAATCTCAAAAAGGCAGCATCTCACCCGCTGAATTTCTCCAGCATTTTTGCTTCACCAGCTGATTTTCTCCAGCATTTTTGTCTCTCCCGCTGAGTTTCTCCAGCATTTTTGTCGATGCTGCCTCGCCCGCTGAGTTTACCCAGCAATTTTGTCTACATTCGATTGTTCCAGCATCTGCAGTTCCTTCTTAAAAATAAGGTGTGTGAATGGCTGTACCTGCACACCAGGAAGAAGCCCGTGCTCGTGGTCCGGAGCCCTTAATGACAGTGAGTGTTAAGAAATTCTCCTGTGAATTTTATTCAAAGGAACGCAGCGCCATTAATACTTGGCCAAAACACAATTATATTTACCGAGGAATGTAGATCGATGTATTGGTGACACATTGTATAATTACGTGTTAACTACTGGCTGTTAACAAGTGCTAACAGTGGTAGTTAACAAATAGTTTTTGTCTCATTGCCGGTGCAGCGGTGACGCATTGTAACGATTATCCATGGTCATTTAAAAAAAAATCAGTATTTAACTACGCGAATTCGTATTTCCGTATTCGTATCGCATTTCCGTACGAAATACAGAAAATCCGTACTACTTGGCAGCTATGCATGTGTAATATATTCAAAAAGAATTTCACTGTGCTGTTGCACATGTGACAAATAAAGCTCCATTGAACTATTCTCCAGAGATGCTACCTGACCCGCTTAGTTACTCCAGCACTTTGTGTCCTTTTTGTAAACCAGCATCTGCACTTCCTTGTAACCAGATATATGTGAAGGTTCTGTGGTAATATTTCAACGTGGAAGAAATGTTTCCTTGGTATCCCAATTGATGTTTATCCTTCAGGCAATATTACTTACATGTTTCCTGCAAGGGGTATTCATGGGGTGATTAGATATTTATGTTACTGCCACAGTGGAAATATGAAGTCTAAATCAATTTACTCATTTCCTTCCTTATAAAATGTTTCTACCTCAAAGTATTTTGCTGACTGCAGGGTCAGTGGGAATGTCCTGACATTATTAATTGATTGAGTTGCATGGAAACAGGCCCTTCAGCCCACTAAGTCTACGTCGGCCATCGATCACCCGTTCACACTAATTCTACGCTATCCATTTTTCTCACCCACTCCCTCCACACCAATTTACAAAAGACCAATTAACCTACAAATCCGCATGTCTTTCTGATGTGGGAGGAAACCGGAAAACCCGGAGGAAACCCACGCATTCACAGGGAGAACATGCAAACCCCACACACAGACAGCACCCAAGGTCAGGTTGGAACCATGGTCTCTGGTGCTGTGAGGCAGTGGCACTACCAGCTGTGTCACTGGGCCACCTTAAACATTGCTTTACACATATAATCTATTTTCTTCTAATATTTTAATGTGCCTGTTAAGCTGCAGAAAGTAAGGATATCATTGTTCCGTTTCCACTTCATGTGACAATTAAATACTCTTGAGTCTTGAATGGTTTAATTCCTGAAACAGAAAACATATGGTACTTCAAGCTGACAGATATGTTCTGACAAAAAGAGAAAGGTGCAGTGTTATCTGTCACTGTAACACCGTGGTGCGTGGGTCTCAAAAGGAAGCACGAAGTCCAGTGTTTTGAGAGGCACCTTTAATTATGTTCCTCCCGGTTGTAGGGAGGTCCAAACGAGAGAAAGATGGCACCCAAACCCCTGCCTTTAAACCCTCTGGTTAAGGACCGCCTCCGGACTGAACCACTCCCGGGCCGAGGGGTTCGACAGTATGATGGCGCGACCCTTGGGAGCCACCACAGGACCCTCCCCCAGAACCCGAGGCATGAAACGCACCGGCGGGCACAGGACCCGGCCGGCCCGCGTGCGGAAGTCAGCCGATCGTGGGGCTGGCGGAGGCATAGGTGGAGGGACAGGTCGAGGGAATGGTCGAGGGACCGGCGGGAGGACAGGTGGAGTGACAGGCGGAGGGAGCTGTGAAGGGGGGCGCCCTCGTGGCCGAGGTTGGGCAACCAGCACCGGCTGCTCAATATCCAGGTGTGCCGGCTTCAACCGGTCAATCGACACGGCCTCCGGCCGGCCCCCCATGTCCAGGACAAAAGTTGACTGCCCGTGTTCCAGCACCCGGAACGGGCCCTCGTACGGCCTCTGGAGTGGCGTCCGGTTGGGATCACGGCGCAGGAAGACGTATGGGCAGTCCCTGAGGGCTGATGGCACATGCGGGCGAAATGTCCCATGGCAGGACGTCGGGACGGGTGTGAGCCTGCCAACTCGCTCACGAAGGCGCTTTAGGGTGGATGAGGGCGTTCCCTGCTGCCCCGGCGCCGACGGCACAAACTCCCCGAGCACCGTGAGTGGCGACCCGTACACGAGCTCCGCTGATGATGAGGCCAAGTCCTCTTTAGGAGCAGTCCGGATGCCCAGCATGACCCACGGCAACTCGTCCATCCAGTCTGGGCCGGAGAGTCGCGCCTTCAGCGCTGCCTTGAGCTGCCGGTGGAACCTCTCCACCAGACCGTTAGCTTGCGGGTGGTAAGCCGTGGTGTGGTGTAGCCGCACCCCCAGCAAGCGAGCCATGGCTGACCACAGCTCGGAGGTGAACTGTGGCCCCCGATCTGAGGAGATGTGCGCCGGCACCCCGAAGCGAGCAATCCAGTGCTCGGACAACGCACGAGCGCATGTAGCCGTTGAAGCATCGGCCAGCGGAATGGCCTCCGGCCACCGTGTGAAGCGGTCCACCATTGTGAGAACGTGGTTGATGCCCCGGGACGGCGGGAGAGGCCCCACAATGTCCAAGTGGAGATGGTCGAATCGCCGGTGAGGTAGACCAAACTCCTGGAGAGGCGCACGGACATGGCGCTAGATTTTCACCGTCTGGCACGGAATGCAGGTGCGAGCCCAATTGCCAACCTGCTTGCGCAGACCGTGCCACATGAAACGAGCGGCCACTAGTGCCGTTGTCGCCCGAATTGATGGGTGAGACAGTCCGTGGATGACATCAAAAACCCTCCGGCGCCAGGCGGCAGGGACGATGGGGCGCGGCTGACCGGACGATACATCGCACAGGATGGTCGCTCCTCCAGGACCGAGAGGGACATCCTCAAGGCGGAGGCCGGAGATGGCAGTCCGGTAGGCGGGCAACTCATCGTCCGTGAGCTGTGCCTCTGCCAGAGCAGAATAGTCAATTCCGGGCGCCACCTCGAAAACGGCGTTGATAGCGGGGCGGGACAATGCGTCGGCCACCCGGTTCTCCTTCCCCACGACGTAGCGGATTGAAGTGGTATACTCCGAAATGTAGGCCAAATGCCGTTGCTGTCGTGCGGACCAGGGGTCGGAAACCTTTGCCAGGGCGAAAGTGAGCGGCTTGTGGTCCGTGTAGGCGGTGAACGGGCGGCCCTCCAGGAAGTAGCGGAAGTGGCGCACTGCCAGGTACAGAGCCAGGAGCTCGCGATCGAATGCGCTGTATTTCATCTGCGCGCGGTTGAGGTGCCGGCTGAAGAAGGCCAGGGGCTGCCAACCTCCGCCCGTCAGTTACTCCAGCACAGCGCCCACCGCCGACTCCGAGGCGTCCACCGTGAGAGCAGTCGGGGCATCTTCCCGTGGGTGCACCAGTAGTACGGCCCGAGCCAGGGCCTCCTTCGCGCCGCCAAATGCAGCCAATGCCTCGTGGGTCCATTCAACGGCTTTGTTCTGCCCACCCGCCAGGAGTTGATACAGAGGCCGCATGATGTGGGCCGCGGATGGCACGAAACGGTGGTAAAACGCCACCATACCGACAAACTCCTACAGGCCGCGCACCGTGCGTGGGCGGGGAAACCGACGGATGGCGTCGACTCTGTCAGGCAGGGGAACCGCGCCTTGCGCAGTCACGCGGTGGCCGAGGAAGTCAATCTCGGTCACCCCAAAACGGCACTTTTTGAGGTTGATGGCCAAACCATGTTCGCTGAGCCACTGACAGAGCTGCCGAAGGTGGGCGCAGTGCTCCTGCTGCGAGCGGCTGGCCACCAGGATGTCGTCCAGGTACACAAATATCAAATCGAGGTCGCGACAAACCCCATCCATCAGGCGTTGAAAAGCCTGCGCGGCGTTCTTGAGGCCGAACGGCATCCGCGTGAACTCATAAAGTCCGAATGGCGTGATGATAGCCGTCTTGGGTACATCATCCGGATGAACCGGGATCTGGTTATAACCCCATACCAGATCCACTTTTGAAAATATTGTGGCCCCAGCCAAATGGGCGGTGAAGTCCTGGATGTGGGGTACGGGGTATCGATCCGCGGTTGTTGCGGCGTTCAGCCGCCGGTAATCCCCGCAAGGTCGCCAGCCCCCGCTTGCCTTAGGGACCATGTGGAGTGGGGATGCCCATGGGTTGTTTGAAGGGCGGACGATCCCCAAGGCCTCCATCGTGCGGAATTCCAGCCATGCCAGACGCAGTTTATCTGGCGGCAGTCGGCGCGCTCGTGCGTGGAGAGGTGGGCCGGAAGTCTGGATAAAATGTACCACTCCGTGACTGAGGGTCGATGACCGAAACTGTGGGGTCAGGATGTCCGGGAACGCGGCCAAGATCCACGCGAAGCGGGAGTCCACGGACGACAGGGGCCGTCCCACCGGCTGATCCAAACGCAGCATGATCGGTTCCAACGTAGCGGCGTTGACCAAGCGCTGACGCCTGACGTCCACCATGAGGGAATGCGCCCGGAGGAAGTCGGCCCCGAGCAATGGCTGGGAGACATCAGCAATGGTAAACCGCCACGAGAAATGGCAGGAGCCGAAAAGGATCGGGACCATGCGCACTCCATAAGTGCGGATGGGGCTGCCATTCGCCGCGGTGAGGACGGGCCCCTGCTTACCGGAACGAATGTCGGCCAGCGAAGGGGGCAGGACGCTGAGCTCCGCTCCAGTATCAACGAAGAAGCGGGTCCCGGAGCGCCGATCCCAGGCGAAGAGGCGGTGAAGTTGGCTGGCCGGCCGCCGCGGGGACTATTGGCAGCCGGCCCAGGCGTTTCTCGGGAACGTGCATGGTTGGCGGCATTGTCGTGCTGCAGCACCCCAGCGCTGATGGAAATAGCACCAGCGCCTCATGTTGGTGTTACTTGGAGCTTGCCTGCTCCAGCTGGTGGTGCCTGCAGCTTGCTGGCGCTGGACTGCAGGTGCAGTACCCCTCACTGCCGCTGGGGGCGATCGTACGGGCCGTCGGGCTGGAGCTGTCACTCCTTCCACAGCTCCCCCGCCCCACCGGAGGAAATCGGGAGCTGCCGGGGTGACGTCATCGGCGCACCTGCCGACGGCCAGCGCGTTGACGTCATCAGGGCGCGTCGTCCACAGCGCGACCACGTCTCTGCTGACGGCCAGCGCGCTGACGTCATCAGGGCGCGCCATCCACAGCGTGTCGGCGCGCCTCCCGAGGCGTCTGTGAGCTGCAGACGAATGTAGGCCGGCAGCAGATGCAGGTATGTATATTCGAATAACAGGCACGGCGTGTGCCCATCCAGTAGAGCCACCATCTCCTTTAGGAGGCTAGATGGCCGTCGGTCGCCTAGGCCCTCCATATGCAGGATCCTAGCAGCACGCTCCATCCTGCTTAGGCCATAAATCTGGAGCAGGAGCTCCTTAAGGCCGAGATATTTATCAGTGTCCGCGGGGGCTGCGAGGAAGTCCGTGACCTCTTCAACCGTGTCCTGGTCGAGGGCCCCCACCAGGTAATAGAAGCGGGTGGCATCGACCGTGATGCCCCGCAGGTTGAACTGGGCCTCCGCCTGCTGGAACCAGATGAGCGGCCGGGTGGTCCAGAAGTTGGGCAGTTTCACCGAGACCGCGTCCAGAGACAGGGCCGGGCCAGCCTGTGAGGAGGTAGGGCTTTCTATTCTCTCCATCATGACGCCAATGGAGCGTCGGGGTCACCAATGTGGTGCGTGGGTCTCAAAAGGAAGCACGAAGTCCAGTGTTTTGAGAGGCACCTTTAATTATGTTCCTCCCGGTTGTAGGGAGGTCCAAACGAGAGAAAGATGGCACCCATACCCCTGCCTTTAAACCCTCTGGTTAAGGACCGCCTCCGGACTGAATCACTCCCGGGCCGAGGGGTTCGACAGTATGATGGCGCGACCCTTGGGAGCCACCACAACACCTTGTTTTAATGCACATGGTGCTTTGCACATTGTACATACTAGAATGTCTCCACGGACATGAAGCAAAACTGGTGCTGGTCCCACACAGCTTTCGAAAAGCATTGTCTCCATCCCGTGAAAATCTTGTCGTGGGGTGGCACAGACCCTTCGGCCCACCGAGTCCATGCTGACCAGCGATCACCCCATACACCAGCACTATCCGACACACTAGGGACAATTTACAATTTTGCCAAAGACAATTAACCTGCAAACCTGTACTTCTTTGGAGTGTGGGGGAAAACCGGAACATACGGAGAAAACCCACGTGGTGAGAAGGACAACACACAAACTCCGTATATGCAGCACCCATAGTGAGGTGCTGTAAGGCAGCAACTCTACCACTGTGTCACACTGCACTGAATATTGGTTAAATCGATCCTTAACTAATTTTGTTGTTGTTTCAAACAATATGTATATTTTGTTTGGAATGCGAGAGGTTGAGGGGAGACCTGATAAAAGTATATAAAATTATGAGAAGCATAGATAAGGCAGACAGTCAGAACTTTTATCCCATTTAGTATGAAAGATGGTGTTAAGCTGGAGAGGGTGCTGAGAAGATTGACAAGGATGTTGCCAGGTGTCAAGGGCCTGCGCTATAGGGAGAGGTTGAGCAGGCTGGGACTATTCCTTGCAGTACAGGAGGATAAGGGGCGATCTTATAGAAGTATATAAAATCAGGTAAATGCACAGAGTCTCTCATACAGAGTAGTGGAATCGAGAACCAGAGGACATAGGTTTCATGTGAGGGGGGAAAGATTTAATAGGAACTTGAGGGGTAACCTTTTTTTACACAAAAGGCAGTGGATATATGGAATGAGCTGCCAGAGGAGTTATTCAAAGCAGGTCCTGTCATCCCGTTTAAGAAACATTTAGACAGGTACAGTACATGGATATGATTGGTTTATTGGGATATGGGCCAAACACAGACAGGTGGGACTAGTGTGGATGGGATATGTTGGTCAGTGTGGGCAAGTTGGGCCTGTTTCCATGCTGTATGACTCTATGACCAAGTTGCTCCATCTAAGCTTGTCCCATTTGCCCATGTTTGGCACACATTCCTCTCGACCTTTACGATCCATCTTTGAAGTAAATACCAAACATTTCCTAATCTATAAGTACAGCAGCTTTTAAAAACTAAATCAGAGTTTTCTGGACATTTTCCCATTAATGAAAAAAAGTAATCAGTTTTCTTCATTGGTAGTTGCCAAACATGTATTTATTGTCTAGAGTGCGTACAATGAAAACGTTATTGTTCTCTACGATAATAGTGCAAGAAAAGCATCTCAATAGCAATTCGATTCACATCATTTATCCTGAGAGCCATACATTTCAAAATCAAATATTCAATATACTTTAGTTTTGGTTGATTAAAGTATTAACTATTTCACACCAAGGGTAAATTAATGACATGATAACAATGTAAAGAATAAACTTAAGGTTCAAAATTCTTTTTTTTGCAATATCCTTTATGTATTCTTGTTTTTAAAAACCTGTCCTGTCACAAGTACCATTTTACTTCGGAGTCACGTGAGTGACTACATGAAGACCACGCCAGCACGCATGCGCGGCATAGCGTCTCATGTGGTGCAACAGCGACGGGCGGGAGAACGAGCTCTCCCGCGATAGAGTTTAAAACGGGACCTCCAGGTAAGTAAAACTTATTCTGAGGTTGTATTTGAGAAACCCTTGTTGTGCTCTGTTTTACAGAGAACATGGACAAGGGCAGGAAAACAAAGAAGGTCGCACCCCGTCTGACTGTGATGGCCCAGGAGGGTTCCAGCAGTGGGGGGCGACCAGCGGCACCTGGACCGTGCGGTCCACAGTCACCGACGAAAATTCTGCAGAGCCGAGCCCGACGCCGCAAGCAGCTCAGCTCGAACCACCGCAGCGGGTTGGAGGCAAGGAAAAACAGAAGTCGGTCCGGCCGGTAGACTCCGATGAGTCCGGCACGGAAGACACGCCGCCCGAGAGCGGCAAAGGTGACCGTTTGTCCCGCATGGAGCGGTTGATGGAGCAAATGCTCCAGCGGGACTTGCTCCGGGAGATGGGGCATGCCCGCCAAGGGAGTGCATGCACAGCCGCAACAGTGCAATATCCAGCACTGGCCATCGCATCTCCCTCAGCAGAGGGGAGCGTTGGTGACCAGGGCTGGGCTGGTCAAGAAGAGGGGTCTTTGGCTGAAGACAACAGCAGTATGCTGGGGGTGCAGGAACAGGAAGAGCTGCTGGGAGTGGTAAACCACTACGTTGTAACACCGCGAGCGGGACAGCCGTTGCAGCCTAAACTGGCGGCTAGTATTGACTATCTGTCCTTCAACCCACTACAAGAACAGGTAGTCAATGAGGCGTTGGAATTATACACGCCCCCTGAGAATTGTATTTCGCTCAATGTACCGGCCGTCAATAACCAAATCTGGGGGTACATTGGGTTGGGCATATGAACTCAAGAACTAAAACTCCAAAAAAATTCTGAAGCTCCTGACGTCAGCCATAACATCATATGCTCGTTCCGTGGATGGTGTCGAAATGACCAACAACCTACAAGACGCCCTGGCTCTACTGTGTAACACACAGTACGAGATCAACAACCTCAAATCCTGCTATTTGGTAAAGACCTGCCAAAGCAGGTAAAAGATCTGGACGAGGAGTCTAAAGCACTTGGACTCATGAGGGCAGGCCCCGGAACGAGCAAGGCCATGCAACCCAGACGGCAGCACCCCTACGCATCCACCAGTAGGCGTCAACATCATGGTACTGGTGAAAGCATGGGGCCCGCATATCATCCCTGGAGGTCTTTTTAAGGACAGGGCCCAGAGCGGACCCCATGGAGGATGCGCCAACCCCACACAGCAACACCTCGACCGATGAAGAGCCGGAAACCCAAGAAATGAATATTCTACCGGTAACAATGGAGGTGGGTGGGTCTGGTTCCTTCCAGAACATAAAAGGTGCAGGGCCTTTACTAACGGGGGGAAGGTTACACCTGTTTTTGGAAGCATGGAGGGCTATCACTCTCGATAATTATATACTACAAAATATTCAGGGATACAAAATTGAATTTGTTCAAAAAGGTATGCCGCCAGTTCAGCATGCACCCCACAGGGAGTTTAGCCTCTCACAAAAAGAAAAATGCGAGGGACAGGCAGAACTGGTGAGACTACATACAAAAGGAGTCATAGAGAAATCGGAACATGACCCTTTGGAATTTGTATCAAATATCTTTACAGAAACCAAAAGAGATGGTGGATGTCGCATCATCATTGACTTAACGACATTGAATACTTTTGTCAAGTATATACATTTCAAAATGGAAACATTTGTTACTGCCAAACAATTGATTTCCAGAGGATACTTCATGGCATGCATCGATTTAAAAGATGCATACTATTCAGTACCCATTCATAAGGATCATCGTAGATACCTAAAGTTTAACTGGATGGGGCAACAATGGCAGTATAAAGCGTTGCCTAATGGCCTAACATCAGCCCCAAGACTATTTACCAAGATATTAAAACCGGCCTTGGCAATACTAAGAAAACAAAAACATATTGTCATGGCATATCTTGATGATATTTTGATAGTGGGCAAAACCCTGGAATTAGCTAAATCAGCAGTATTAGCTACCAAACATTTATTTGAAACTCTGGGGTTTGTCATACATCCAGATAAATCTAAGTTGACGTCATCCACAACTATGGACTATCTGGGATTCACAATTAACTCAGTCCACATGTCTGTAACGTTGCCAAAAGAAAAAGCAGCAGAATTGGCACAAGCCTGCAACAAATTAATGATTACCAATCAACCAACTATTCGACAGGTGGCAAGAGTAATTGGCAAATTAGTAGCAGCAATTCCAGCTACCCAGCTTGGACCTTTGCATTACCAAAACTTACAAAGAGCAAAGGTGCAAGCGCTAAAACAACATGCAGGTCATTTTGATCGACCCATGAAATTACCAGCTAAAGCAATATCAGAATTACAATGGTGGAAAGTGAACATTTGGTATAGTTCCAGCCCCATCATTATCAATAACCCAACATTCACGATACAAACGGATGCTCAAGGCTGGGGAGCAACTAACACTATATCTAGTACGGGTGGTAGAAGGAACATACAAGAATCATCACTACTACAGACATTGGGTATAAATTATTTGGAAATGTTGGGTGCGTTTTATGGGCTAAAAGCATACTGTTCAGCTATGCACCATTTGCATGTCCGCCTACAAATTGACAATACCACAGTGGTGGCTTATGTTATCCATACGGGCGGGATAAAATCGATATCATGTGATAATCTGGTCAACCCAATCTGGCAATGGTGTGTCGACAGACATATTTGGCTATCAGCAACTTATCTACCAGGTAAGCTTAATACAGTGGCAGACACCAGGTCACGAAAATTCAACGATAACACCGAATGGATGTTAAACCCCAAAGTATTTGCTGAAATTACAAAGCAATATGGAACACCAAATATCGATCTCTTCGCATCCCGACTGAATCACCAGGTATCAACATATGTCGCTTGGGAACCAGACCCTGAGGCAGCAGCGATGGACGTGTTCTCGCTGAATTGGGGGAAATTGTTTTTCTATGCCTTTCCCCCCTTCTGCCTCATCAGTCGGGTCCTACGCAAAATACAGATGGACTCTGCTTCAGGTATTTTGGTAGTACCCGACTGGCCTACACAGCCATGGTTCCCTGTGGTCCTTGACATGGTCATTGAACCACCCATGACCATTCCCAGGTGACCAGATCTGTTGGTCCACCCTGTCACAGGCGAGAGTCATCCGTGCCATGACAGAATAAATCTGTTTGGTTGCAGAATTTAAAAAGACCGTTATTGGACCTGGGACTGTCAAACAGGACCATGGACATGATGACAGCATCTCACCGACAATCCACCAAGAAACAGTACCTCTCCAGCATCAGGAAGTGGGAAGCGTACTGTTCAAGAACTGGGGCGACATATAGAACAGCAACCATAACGAACGTACTGGAGTTCCTGTCCAGCCTTCACTATGATGAAGGTCTGAGTTACAGTACAATTACGACAGATGGCACAATGGGCTAAGTGTTCGGCTGGCAACCGGAAGGTAGCCGGTTCGAATCCCGCTTGGAGTGCATACTGTCGTTGTGTCCTTGGGCAAGACACTTCACCCACCTTTGCCTGTGTGTGAATGTGTGTGAATGTGTGTGAGTGATTGGTGGTGGTCGGAGGGGCCGTAGGCGCAGATTGGCAGCCACACTTCCGTCAGTCTGCCCCAGGGCAGCTGTGGCTACAGAAGTAGCTTACCACCACCGAGTGTGACTGAGGAGTGAATGAATAATGCGATGTAAAGTGCCTTGAGTATTAGAAAGGCGCTATATAAATCCCATCCATTATTATTATTAATTAATTGTGCTAGGAGTGCTCTGTCAGCCTATCTATGGCAGGCACCAGGACAACAGTCCATAGGATCACATCCGCTGGTGGCCAAATTAATGAAAGGCATCTTTAATACCAACCCCCCTAGACCAAGGTACACCCAGATCTGGGACGTCAGTGTCGTCCTGTCATTTCTAAGGGGATGGTCACCAGCCAGATCCCTGACTCTGGAACAGCTCACCCTGAAAACGGTAATGCTGATGGCCTTAGTCTCAGCCCAAAGGGTCCAGTCCCTACACCTTCTCAGACTGGACAACATGGTCATATCAGCTGACCAAGTTACATTTACTATCTGGGAGCTGGTCAAGCAGAGCAGACCGGGACCTTCAGGACTAACAATGGAATTCCAGGCGTACCCACCTGACCCCCATTTATGTGTCATGTCACATTTGCTGCTATATCTCAACACAAGCAAAGAATCCCGAGGGAGAGAAAAGTCACTATGGGTCAGCTACAAAAAGCCACATGGTCGGGTGTCGGTACAAACCATCTCAAGATGGCTCAGACAGGTATTGGGAGCTGCTGGGGTGGATACTGACATTTTTACATCTCACTCCACCAGGGCAGCAGCAACATCGGCGGCTAGGAATATGGACGTGCCATTGGACCATATCCTGGCAACAGCGGGTTGGTCCACGGAAAGAACTTTCCAAACGTTCTATAATAAGCAGATTGCTAAACCTGCATTGTTTGCAGAAAGGATTTAAAATTCTGCAAATATATAATTTAAGCCCGGGGGAGCGTTATTTTCTTTGTTTAAAATAAATATTGTTATTGTTTTTTTTTAAACTAATGCATATTTGATTACAATAACATACTTCCTCTCTTGGATGACTTCGGCAGTGAGTGAAGCATGGAGTTACACGGCTTGAAATCACAGAGCTTTAAAATCTTCACGTAGTCACTCACGTGACTCCGAAGTAAAATAGTAAGATTAAACGAGAACTTACCAGTTTGAAGTTTGATCTTTATTTTATGAGGAGTTACGATGAGGGATTACGTGCCCTCCGCTCCCACCCTCAATTATAAAGGTCAACTGGTATCCTAGTTCTTCTTATCTTTACTATGTTTATTTCAATTACTGTGTTCTGTGATTCCACACCGCTGCTTTGAAGAATGTCGCGCATGCGTGCTGGTTGGTCTGCACGTAATCCCTCATCGTAACTCCTCATAAAATAAAGATCAAACTTCAAACTGGTAAGTTCTCGTTTAATCTTACTATTATATCAAACTGTTCAATCTTACATGTAGCTGAGATTTTTGTGTTTCTCCTACTCAATATACTCAAAAAGGACTGGACAAGCTAGATGCAGGAAAAATGTTCCCAATGTTGGGCGAGTCCAGAACCAGGGCCACAGTCTTAGAATAAAGGGGAGGCCATTTAAGACTGAGGTGAGAAAACACTTTTTTACCCAGAGAGTTGTGAATTTGTGGAATTCCCTGCCGCACAGGGCAGTGGAGGCCAAATCACTGGATGGATTTAAGAGAGTTAGATAGAGCTCAAGGGGCTAGTGGAATCAAGGGATATGGGGAGGAGGCAGGCACGGGTTATTGATTGGGGACGATCAGCCATGATCACATTGAATGGCGGTGCTGGCTCGAAGGGCTGAATGGCCTCCTCCTGCACCTATTTTCTATGTTTCTATACACCATGTCAGACAACTATACAATCATCAGCTTGTCCAGAAGTTTCAATTACAATCAAAAGCCTGAGGTAAATATAGATATTTTCTAAAACGCAGCCTTCTGAAACCAGATAATCTCATAATGTGCAAAATGGTCTGAAGAAGGGTTCCGACCCGAAACATCACCTATCCACATCTACCAGAGATGCTGCTTGACCCGCTGAGTTACTCCAGCACTTTGTTCATAAGTCAGAGGAGTAAAATTAGGCCATTCGGTCCATCGAGTCTTCTCCGCCATTCAATCATGCTCTACACAAGATTCCAGCATCTACGGTTCTTTATCTCTCTAATTTCAAATTATCGAGGCTTACGGTGGGTACTAAGATAAACTTCCATTTAATGAAGGGATGACAAAATACTTTAGATATGTACCATGGCGCAATTTCAAATGATCACAGCCTTAGGAAAATAATTCAGGTTGAATAAAACAACTCATGAAGTCTGAAGAAGTGTCCCAACCTGAAACGTCACCTATCCATGTTCTCCAGAGATGCTGCCTGACGCACTTTGTGTCTATCTTTAAAACAACTTGTTCTTAGTTTAAACATGATGCTTCGGCAGTCCTTGCATTTGATCTCAACACTTATATGACTTTGTAGAAATTAATTTAGTTTGGTTTAATTTAGTTTACTTTAGTTTAGTGATACAATGCGGAGACAGCCCCTTCGGTCCACCAAGTCCACACTGACCAGTGACCACCCCATCACATTAGCACAATCCTACACATCAGGGACAATTTACAATTTTTCCCGAAGCCAATGAGCCTGCAGACCTGTATGCCTTTGGAGTGTGGGAGGAAACCAGAGCACCCAGGGAAAACCCACGCAGTCACAGGGAGAACATACAAAGTCCGTGCAGACAGCACCCGTAGTCAGGATTGAACCCAGGTCTTGGCGCTGTGAGGCAGCAACTCTACTGTTGTACCACCCCAATATAATAGAATAAAATCTATTTTCCTGTTCCATGGGGCAAAAACCTAAGATCAGACCCAGTCTATCAACTGGTGTAAAATCAAATAATGGTTCGGAAAAAAAAATGTTTCAAATAAATCATACAACGCATATGTATTATTCGCTTCTGATAGAGATATCAATGCAGCATACCTGTTTTCTTTTATTCTTGCCAGCAGGGGTTCAAGCCAGCCGATAGTGCATTCACAGTGCGCATCCAGAAAAGTAATGACCTGGCCCTTTGAAGCAGCTGCCCCTCGAAGCCTGGCACGGATCAATCCCGAACGTTGCTCCATCCTAATTATCTTCACTGGAACTTGCAAATTCTTAACATAATTCTCCAAAGGTTTCTTCAAAAAATCTGCAGTGAAGGGATTCAAAACTAAGATTGACACAAAATGCTGCAAGGAACTGCAGTCGCTGGTTTACTAGTAAACTAATTTACTCAACAACAAAAAAAATGTGAAGGGAACGTGCGGCACGGTGGTACAGCAGTAGATTTGCTGCCTCGGAGGTCCAGAGATCAGGGTTTGATCCTGACTATGGGTGCTGTCTATACGGAATTTGTACGTTCTCCCTGTGACCTGCATGGATTTTCGCCGGGAGGTGCGGTTTCCTCCCACACTCCAAAGGTGTACAGCTGTGTAGGCTAATTGGCTTGGTTAAATTGTAAATTGTCCCTAATGTGTGTAGGATAGTGTTAATGTGCGAGATAGTGTTATCGCTGGTCAGCCCGGACTCGGTGGGCCATAGGACATGTTTCAGTGCCTTATCTCTAAACTATCTCTAAAGCAAACTAAACTAGTTTGATTATCTCTAGATTATTTTACCCAGTTACTATTACTCACAGAGAAATAGTCTCCTCAAAGAAGAAACTAGTGCCAGAATAATAGCTTTGATCAGTTGCACGTCCATAAGGTTAAAAATTATCTTTGGGTGAGTTTTTGGATTACAAGAAGTATAACAGTACAGATAACAGCCATGAAATCCTAATACAAAAATAAAGAATTGCCTTCATTTTTATATCTGCCCTCCGCATCTGTCTGTGCTAGCAAGAAAGCAATTCCTCCCCTATCTGAAAAGGATAAGGGATTTAATACTGTATGTGAAGCTGCTTTTATTGCATCTATACATCATCTTGAACAAGAGGCAAAGCCTGCTTCCAAGACCAGCTCAGCATCCTTTGATGTAACGGTACTGATGTGCAAATTGCTGTGGTATTGGCCTGTACTTCAGCACTGATCAGAGATTTCATCTATGTCTGGAAGCAATTTCAGGTCTGCTTTCTTTTGTGAAGAAAATAAAATCAAAGTATGTGCTTTTGAACAGAAGTATGTGTTTTTTCAAAACCAGCTAGTGTTAAGACGGCAGCACAGTGATGTGGCTAGTAGAGCTGCTGCCTCACAGCACCAGAGAGCCCTGATCCATCCTGACCTCAAATGCGCCCTGTTTGGAATTTGCATGTTCTCCCTGCGACTGCGTGGGTTTCCTCCGGGTGCTCCAGTTTCCTCACACGTCCCATAAAAGACATGTTGGTTTGTAGGTGAAATGGCCCCGAATGCGTAGGGAATAGATGAGAAGGTGGGATAAGATAGAACATGTGTGTGAACGGGTGATCATTCCAAGCTGTATGACTCTAACTTGGTTAACCTCATTCATCTTCGGCATCCTAAACCAACAGTAATCTAAAACACAAAAGCTAACAAAAAATAATAGGGTACTATCCGATTCACCTCTACCCCATTGCAGACATTAGACTTTGTCTATGGAACTGGTGTACAACAATCTTGAGAATTACATTCTGCACTCTGGATATTCCCCTTTGCTCTATCTGTTTAACTTGAAATATATTTATTGTATAAAAAAAAAACTTTGGAGTAACTCAGCAAGTCCATCGGCATCTCTGGAGAACATGGTCTCGTGTTTCGGGTCAGGGCTGAGTCTGAAGAGGAATGAAAGGTCAAGCCAGAGGAAGGGATATAGATAGAAGGGGATGGGGGGGGGAGAGGAAAGGGGGCAGGATAGTGGAAGAAATGGGTGGGCACCCCAGTGATGCACAGGGAAGGGGAGGGGGGGAGGGGGGCAGCATATTACCTGAAATTGGAGAATCCAATGTTCATACTGTTGGGTCGTAAGCGACAAATGGAATATGAGGTGCTGTTCCTCCAGGCATGAAGAGAACCAGTACAAATAATGGAAAATAAGACTGTAGACTGTAGACTTTTCCAAGTCAATGCTAATTTATTAGTTGGTGTATAACAAAGAAAAGCTGCTCCTGTGAACAATGTGAAATGGGCCAAAGCAAAAGCCAAAGAGGCACAGATATTACAATATCTGGTGCAGCAGTAGAGTTGCTGCTTTAAAGCGCTAGAGACCCGGGTACGATCCTGCCTATGGGTGCTGTCTGTACAGAGTTTGCACGTTCTCTCTGTGACCGCATGTGTTTTCCCCGGGTGCCCCGGTTTCCTCCCATACTCAAAAGACGTACAAGTTTGTAGGCTAATTGGCTTAGGTAAAAATTATAAATTGTTCCTAGTGTGTAGGATAGTGCGAGTGTATGGGGATCGCTGGTCGCCGTGGACGAGCTGGGCCAAAGGACTCGTTTCCACGTTGTATTTCAAAACTAAACTAAACTAATGCCATCCTTGATTTATTTGGAAATATTTGTCCACTTATCGGTAAAGAAGCTATTAGTTTTTGGCAAACCCTCTATGGCAATATGACACATCACTATGGCCATGTTTAGGCTTATTATTGTCACGCGTACAGAGGTACAGTGAAACTCTTTGTTTTGCATTTTATCCAGTCAGATCAGCCAATACTATACATAAATACAATCATGACAAACTCAAGTACAACACTGAAGTTACAGAGTGCAGAATATATAGTATGTCTCAGCATTAGAGTGCATCAGTTCCATTGACATGTAATCGACTAAAGAAAATTAATAGACCATTGATCCCTAGACGGTTGAGCACCTTGCATAGTTATAAGGTACAGCGTGGAAACAGGCCCTTTGGCCCACCGACTCTGTGCCAACCAGCGATCACCCTGCACACCAGCACTATCCTACACACTAGGGCCAATTTACAATTTACAGAAGCCAATTAAACTACAAACCTGTTGGTCTTTGGAGGGTGAGGGAAACCAGAGCCCCTAGATAAAACTCACGCTGGTCACAGGGAGAACATACAAACTCCGTACAGACAGCACCCATAGTCAGGATCGAACACGGGTCTCCAGCACTCAAAGGCAGCAACTCCACCGCTGTGCCACTGTGCCACCCCCGTACCAGTTTTGAGCCTAACCTCTTTAGATTTAAGGATGAGGAAAATAAAATGCCTATTCTTCAACTACACATACAGCAAATAAAGGCACCATGCATTTTACATGGAGGTTACGTGGCTGAAAAGCAAAGCGGAATTCAAAAATGCGTAAAAATACGCTGTCAGCAGTACATTTGAGTAAGTTATTCCAAAAATCAAGCTTTGAAGGAACAAAAGCTCGTTATTACAAAAACACATCAATTAACACACGTAAAATACAAGGTGCCTATACCACAATTTTACACAGAGGTTGGTGGGTGCCTGGAACGTGCTGCTGAGGGTAGTGGTGGAGGCAAATACGATAGTAGTGTTAAAGAGGCTTTTGTATAGGCACATGGAAGTGCGGGGAAGAGAGGTATATTGATCATGCTATAGGTAGATGAGATCAGTTTAACTTGGCATCATGTTCAGCACAAACATTGTGGGCTGAAGGGCCCGTTCCTGTGCTGTACTGTTCTATGTTCCATTTACTCCTTAGTGATCAGATGGACACAAAAAACAAGATGAAAATTTATTCCCAACTGTTCTTAGGCAACTGAATCATCCTACCAACAACTAGAGAGCAACTATCTAACTCATTGGAGATCCTTGGACTATCTTTGATCGGACTTTATTGGACATTATCTTGCACTAGACGTTATTCACATTATTCACTTTATCACGTATCTCTACACTGTGGATGGCTCAAGTGTAATCATGTATTGTCTTTTATATTGTCTTTATTATATCATGTCTTATCATACATTGTCTTTCCGCTGACTGGTTAGCACGCAACAAAAGCTATTCATTGTACCTCAGTACACGTGACAATAAACTAAACTCAACTCAAATGTCAAAACATGCCAAATTCTATTAGAAGTACTTATTGATAAGTAAAGGGAACTGTGTTTACCTCTTTCACTCTCATCATCAACAAGGATAATCTCTGCGAGAATATTCTTGGGCGATCGAATAAGTACACTATGAACTGTACGGAGCAGAGTACTCCAGGCCTCATTGTGAAAAACAATGACCACACTTGTGTCTGGAAGATCATCCTGGTAAACCTTTGTCTTGCATCTGAATGGAAAAACAAAATGAGATGGTTAGAAACGTCAGGTCATACCAGTTTTTCGTCATGTGCACAAGAACGGTGATGTGCAGCTGGAGTGAAAATCTTGCTTCCATCAGCATTACAGACACATAGACATACGCGCAAAGTACACCCAAAGTGCACACAAAGTACGCACAAAGTGCACACAAAGTACACGCAAAGTACACACAAGTCGCCTACAAATCATCCACAAATCGACCACAAAACGCCCACAAATCGCCCAGCAAGTGCCAATAAATCACACAAAGTGCCGGCAAGTTTTGCATTATGAAAAGAAAAAGACCATGCAAAAAACATTAGTGTAAAACACAATAAGATCACAAGTCCACGGTCGTGCAAGAGGTGCTCCATAGTGTCCTGTTGCTGAGGTAGGATTAGAGTTGTGTGGGTCACTTCAAGAACCTGATGGAGGGAAGTAGTTGTTTGTGAACCTGGTGGTGTGGGACTTAAGGCTCCCGTATCTACTGCTTGACGGTAGCAACAAGGAGAGGGCAGGGCCCGGATGGGGGAATCCTTGATGATAGAAGCTGCCTTCTTGAGGCAACTTCTCGTGTAGATGCTTTTAAATCCAAAGTAAATTATGGTCACAGCTTTGATCTATCTGCTAGTATCTTTGCTGAGGCTGGACTTAAGTATAATTAATCAAGTTGGGCAGCCAACATTACTTTGCCTCTGGTCTTCAGTCACTGGTGGCACTGTGCCTCACATAAACTTAAAATAACTTAGTTTTCCTTGGTGAACACCTAAATAAACAACTCAAACTCTTATATCTGTGCAGTAAAAGACTTATGGGCCTGTCCCACATACGCAATTTTTTCGGTGACTGCCAGCACCCGTTATAGGTCGTTGCAGGTCACCGAAAATTTTCAACATGTTGAAAATCCAGCGGCAACCTGAACATGGTACGACTCTCTGGGCGACTACTCACAACCATACAGGCTTCACCCCATGACATGTCGCCGGGGTGACGCTTGTATGGTCGTGAGCAGTCTCCTCAGTCGCCCAAAGAATCGTAGCGTCTTTCTGGTCGCTGCTGGATGTTCAACGTGTTGAAAATTTTCGGCGACCTGCAATGACCTATGACGGGTGCCAACAGTTGCCTTAAAAGTCGCGTAAGTGGGATTGGCCCATAACTCTTGAAAATATGTATCCACAATTCATATTAACTTATCTCTTTATCTTATACCTCTGATCAGATAATAAGTATGTGTCTCTGATGCTAATGCATTCTGAAATCAATTAAGTAATGGCACAGTTAATGAACAAAGCCAACCTGGTAAATATTTTACTGGAAATAATTACTGAAGTAATCTGATGGAATAAATTGTCCAATTCATTTTTATTGTATTTAATTTAAAAAGAACTTAATTGCAATAAAGCATTTAACAGTCCACCCGTCATTTAATCGATTCATTGGTTTGGAAGTCTCCATAATTAGACTGGTTATTGCAGATAATTTCAAAGGTTATGATTGTCAAAGTACTAAACTTCAGGTAGTTAATAAAATATTTAGACCACTGAACACAAAAATTACATGGCGAAAAAATTCTTAATGGCGTTAAAAAAAAAGAAATATCCAAGATTTGAAAACATTCCGTTGATGCATAAACAATTACTGTCCAATTCAATTAAATCACTTAATATTTGAATTATAATCACACTATTAGTAGTCTTAGCAGTAATGAAGCCAGGCAGCTCAGAAATACTCTTAGCACAAGGACTGCAGCAAGGCTGCAGAGCTGAATACTGCATCTGCTGTCTGGCAATATTGGGAGTGCTATTCATTCATTGTGAATTAACGTCCTCTTTGAAAGTCAAGGGAATGACAGAATGAGGCCAATGAGGAATATACAAGTTTTGCCAAACGCACTTTTCAATCTTTAAAGGTTTTCCCAGCACCTTACTGAAGAAATGTTGTCCAAGAATACTGCATTAGAAATATAAATGTATTCTTTTCTTATGGCGCTCATGTACAATATTATACATTTTTAGTTCAATGGTTCTTCACTAGGATATAACTATTTGATGAACAGGTTTGTAGGTTAATTAGCTTCTGTAAATTGCCCCCAGTGTGCAGAATGCAAAATTGGGATAACATAGAACTAGTGTGAATGGGTGATCAAAGGTCAGCATGGTGGGCCAAAGGGTCTGTTTTCATGCTGTATCTCTAAACTAAAGGGCAAATCTCCCTTGCCAAGGCACGTCGTTTCGATAAACATTTGGTTCCACCTTTAGGCTTTAGACTTTAGAGGTACGGTGCGGAAACAGGCCCTTCGGCCCAATAAGTCCGTGCCAACCAGCGATCACTCCACACACCAACACTATCCTACACACTTGGGACAATTTACAATGTTACCGAAGCCAATTAATCCACACACCTGTATGGCTTTGGAGCATAGGAGGAAACCGGAGCACCCAGAGAAAACCCAGGCAGTCACAGGGAGAACATACAAACTCCGTACAGACAGCACTGGTAATCAGGATCAAACGCAGGCCTCTGGTGCTGTTAGGCAGTAACTCTACCGCTGCACTACCTTGCTGTGTATGATGGTACGAGCGTATGGGGTAATCGCTGGCCGGCACGGTCTCTGTGGTCTGAAGGGCCAATTTCCATGCTATATCTCTCAATTAAGTGAAATTAAACTATAAAGCAACTTTCTCAGATCAAAGCTCTCAACTATCACTACAGCATTCCTGAATTAACTGGAAAATACCAGGGAAAGGAAAATAAATAACACGATAAATGTCATGTTTTCTAGTTTCGTTTATTGTCACGTGTACCGAGGTACACTGAAAAGCTTTTGTTGCGTGCCAACCAGTCAGCAGAAGGATTATACATGGACTCGATAATGTGGATGTGGAAAGGATGTTTCCAATAGTGGGGGAGTCCAGGACCAGAGGCCATAGCCACAGATTAAAAGAATGTAATTTAAGAAAGGAAATGAGGAGCAATTTCTTTAGAAACATATAAAATAGGTGCAGCAGGAAGCCATTCGGCCCTTCAAGCCAGCACGCTCGAAGTGTGCTCAGAGGGTGGTGAATCAGTGGAATTTGGCGCCACAGAAGGCTGTGGAGGTCAAGTCAATGGCTATTTTTAAGACAGAGAATGACAGATTCTTGATTAGTAAGGGTGCCAGGGGTAATGGAGAGAAGGCAGGAGAATGGGGTTGAGAGGGAAAGATTGAATGCCGGGCCATAATTGAATGCCGGGGCAGACTTGATGGGCTGAATGGCCTAATTCTACTCCTATCACTTATGAATTTATGACTGAGTTCGTTAAAATGTCTGTGGCAATCCCACTGAAGACAGCAAACTACATCACAACTGCTCAAATAGAAGCAACTCGCCTTATACTCGCTGCACTTGCGTAAAAGGAAGGAATCAACCAAGCAATGTGCCTGGCAAAGGACATGACCTAGACATGACAAAGATTAATTCAAAACTAATCAGTGGAAATAATATTAAATTGGGTGAGCCATCAACCTGTGGACCAAGATCCCCAGAGTTTAATGGAAGCAATTAGTATTGATTTACTCAAATGTAAATTCAATATATTTTCCGAAGATAACATGTTCAGTGACAATGGCCGAGATGTTCCTGAGTGGCCCCACTATCCACATTCCCCAAAGTCATTGTCCCGGAATCCGTCAGAATAATCTTGCAGGCCCAGGTGGTTCTCTGGCTGAGCGGTGAGGCATAGGGCAGGGACTTAGATTCATACAGCATGGAAATAGGCCCTTCAGCCCCACATGTCCCATCTACATCAGTCTCTGGGTCCAAGTTGTTCTTTGCAGTCCTTCTGAAATAGAGCAGCAACATTAGTCACCCCACCAGTCTTCTGGGAGTACACTCGTGGTTACTGATGATGCAAAAATATCATACAGAGCGATTGCAATTTCTTCTCTACTTTCACACTTGATACACCTGATCAGGCCAGGGAAATCTATCTGCCTTCATATGTTTCAAAACATTCAGCACCTCCCCTACAATAATGTGGACTATCCTCAAGACATCTCCATTAACCTTCCTGTGTTTCCACATCTTCATGTCTTTCTTCACAGCAAAATATTCAGTGGTGTCACAGAGTCATAAAGCTTGGAAACAGGCCCTTCAGCCCAACTTGCCCACTACAGACCAACATGTCCCATCTACACCAGTCCCACTTGCCAGCATTTGGCCATATCCCTCTAAACCTATCCTATCCATGACCCTTTCTAAATGTTGCGATAGTACCCGCATCAACTACCCCCACCGGCAGCTCTTTCCATGCACCCACCTCCATTTGTGTAAAAAAAGTTACCCCTTCAGGTTCCTATGAAATCTATCACCTTAAACCTGTGCCCTCTAGTTCTCGATTCCCCAAGTCGAGCAGAAGACTGTACATTTACTCGATCTATTCTTCTCATGATTTTGTACACCTCTATAAGATCACCCCTCATCCTCCTGCGCTCCAAGGAATAAAGTCCAAGCCTGCCCAACCTTTCCCTATATCTCAGCCCCCCGAGTCCTGGCAACATCACTCGACTTGAATTGTGTTATCATGTGTGATCATGCAGGTTTTCAGTATGAAACCATTAGAACAATGAAATAATCAAAATCAAATAACTCTAAAAATAATTATGCAATACAACTTTTCTTTTTTTTGCAACTTATCTTTCTATTCCCTATCTACTTCGCTGTTGTGTATTCGCCATTGCCATTGGTAGCGCAGTGGTGCAACGGTAGAGTTGCTACCGTACAGCGCCAGACACCCATGTTCAATCCTGACCATGGGTGCTGTCTCTACGGAGTTTGTACGTTCTCCCTGTGACTGCGTGGGTTTACTCCGGGTGCTCCGGTTTCTTCCCACACCCCAAAGCTGTGCGGGTTTGTAGGTTTATTGGCTTCTGTAAATGGTCCCTAGTGTGTAGGATAATGTACGGGGTGATCGCTGGTCGGGCCAAAGGGCCTGTTTCCACGCTGTATCTCTAAACTAAACCAAAGTAAACATAAATAGGTTCATGGGCACAGCACAAGATCTGATCTGACAGGTTTGCTAACATTTTTACTGGGAAATCTCTCTAAAATGTTCACCAGAGCATTACTAGAAAAATCAGCCTGCATCATTTTTTGAGACCTCTGCACCGTGCAGAGATGTCAACCTCTATGCGGAGAAATGCCTGCAAAATGCAAGGCCAAATAATTTGAGACATCAACCGTGTGCTGAGGAAGGAAAGATTATTGGGTTTCAGAAAGAGTTGCAGCTTCGGGATTTCCTCATGTCATACCGAAAAGTACAGGCCACCTTGTGGGGTTCTTTTTGAGGCAACTTTGTGCTGCTTAAATTTGCAACTATAAACTGTATTGCAACTGTATTGTATTGTAGGCTCTCCCTGAGTTATGTAAGAATTACATTCTGTGAACCCTTACGTAAGTCAGATTTTACATAAGTCAGTATCACAACCCCTAACCCCTGCGCAAAATAACTCACTGAGAATATTAACTGTCTCAGCGGTGTCCTGCTGTGTCCGGGCTACTTCCTGCAGAGCGCGGTCTTCTGGGTAATCACTGTCGCCATTGCCAGCTTGTTTCCGATGTAAATTTGAGCAGCACGGCGGTAAAGCTGCTGCCATGCAGCGCCGGAGACCTGGTTAGATCCTGACCATGGGCGCTGTCTGTATGGAGATTGCACGTTCTCCGTGTGACCACGTGGGTTTTCTCTGGGTGCTCCGGTCCCCCCCCCCCCCCCCCCCCCCCACATCTCAAAGATGTAACAGGTTTGTAGGAGAATTGGCTTTGGTAAAAATTATAAATTGTCCCTATTATGTAGGATAGTGCTAGTGTATGGGGTAATCACTGGTCGGCATGGGCACCAGCTGTATCTCTAAAGTCTAAAGTCTAAAGTAAGTTGACTTGAAAAGTCTGGAGCATTCGATGCTTGGGACTAAGTCAACTTGCCATAAGATTCACAACATGGGATTCCTATAATATCACTGACAGAGGAAAGGATAAGAAGTAGTGCCTTGTAACATGAAATACTTCTGACCATCATTGAAAAGTAAAGCACAGGAACAGACCCTTCGGCCCACAACATTTGTGTCTTCCTGGATTGGTTGCAGAAATTAGTTTGCGATGACAAATTTCGCTTTCTGCGAATTAGTTCTGGCTTCTGACTGTCTATAATATAAAACAGTAACTACTGGAAATACTCAGCCAGTTAAGCAGCATCTATTGATTGATTGATACTTTATTATCGCATGAGATATATCACAGTGAAACTCTTTACTCTGCAAACCATACACAAGGGTATGCAAAGAGTCGCCACATGTAGACCGTGGACAAAGTTACAAAGTATTCAGTATAGTCCCCAATGGTCCCTCCTTGTTCCTACAGGGAGGAGAATAAACTTGCATAAGATTTGTGCTTGATCATAAAGAGGTAAGGCTGTTTTATTTTTTTTTATAGTTGCAAATTTAAGCAGCACAAAGTTGCCTCAAAAAGAACCCCACAAGGTGGCACTCTATGGCTGGCTACATGCATCTGTCAGTGTGTTGGTGGGGCCAGTTCAAATTACTATTGCTTCCCCTGAGGGAAGTGGAACTCCCCCAGCAGGATGATGTCAACACGTTCACGTGCATTCATAGTCAATGATATCACTCAAGGTGCAGCCCCTCTGCTTCAGGCATGGTCAGGCTACGTATGATAGACACAAAGTGCTGGTAACTCAGCGAAACAGGCAACACCTCCGGAGAAAATGGAGACAATTTGGGTTGGGACCCTTCTTCATTCTGACCCTTGTTCAAACTAAACCCGAAACGTCTCAATTTTCTCCGGAGATGCTGCCTGACCCACTGAGTTATAGCCAGCGTCTTCGAGTGGACCCCATGTAGACTCTTAGCGTGGAAACAGGCCTTTCGGCCCAACTTTCCCACACCAGCCAACATGTCCCATCTACACTAGTCCTACCTACCTGACAAGTCCTATTTGCCCATATCTCTCTAAACCTGTCCTATCCATGTACCTGTCGAAATGTTTCTTAAATGTTGCAATAGCACTACTTCCTCCGGCAGCTCGTTCCATACACCCATCACTCATTGTGTGAAAAAGTTACCCCTCGGGTTCCTATCATATCTTTCCCCCCTCACCATAAACCTATGTCCTCTGAACAAGAGATTCTGTGTATCTACGCAATTTATTCCTCTCATGATTTTGTACACCTCATTACTCCAGCACATTGTATCTATCTTTGGTATAAACCAGCACCTGCAGTTCCTTTTTGTTACAGTCTGCGTACCATGTTTACATGGAGTGTGAGAGATTGCAGCCCATGCTCGAGTATAGTATGCTCCTCAAGTTGTAGCTGCATTTTAGCCTCATGGTCTTGAGTGGACTCCTGGGCCACACTATGTGATATTTAAGTTAGTGAGGCAGTAAGGATAGGGGCGAGCTGGGAGAACTAGCCTTTCACAAGCTGCTCCCTCCATTTATTGGAGGCGGGCTGGATTAATCACCATCCAATCTGATGTTTAAATTAGAGAGGCAGTAAGGATAGGAGTGAAAATGAGAATTGTTCCCAAGGGCTCTCCAATAAAATAGAACTAAGATGAGAACAGTTCGTACTTTCGAAGTAAAACTGTGACTTTTGCAAAGATAATTTAAATTCTGATATGCACCACTCTCCCTTGATGGATTCTATCTAGACGTCAACATAGATAGTGTCACCACTGCAATTGCTGGAAATCTAAACTCGGCAACAGGGCCATCAGAGAAATCACATCCAGCCGGATAGCGAATCCCATCATGCTACTTTTCAGGATTTACCTGACCATCTTTGGGAATGACAAAGACAACTCGTGCTAAAAAGAAATAAAGTGCTGGAGTAGTTCAGCCAGTCAGGCAGCATCTCTGGAGGACATGGAGAGGTGACCTGAAAAAGGGTCCTGACCCAAAACATCAGCTATCCATGTTCTCCGTAGATGCTGCCGAACACTCAACCCTATGTTGAGTGACTCTAGCACTCAGCAAGCACCCATTTACACTAATCCCATTTATATTCTCCTCTCAGTCCCCTCAACTGTAAAAAAAACCCAGATCTCTTATGGGCCTGTCCTTAGGCGACCTTTTAGGCAACTGCAGGAGATTATGCAGTCGCAACATGGTCGCCACATGTTCGCGGGTGGTTGCCGGAGAGTTGACTTCATGGTCGTGAGGAATTCCCGCATTCTGGGAACTAGTCACGGCCTCATTATGGTCTCCGTGATTTTTCAACATGTTGAAAAATTAGCGGCGACTAGAATGAAGACGCCATGGAGAGTGGCGAGAATTCTCGTGCCGTAGGTGGGTCGCCAGGAGGTCCTAATGGATTGCCAGGAGGTCAAAGGTTCTTGGAGGTTCTCATAGGTTGTAGCCGATGCTGACCGGTGAATTTCATTAGCTCATTGGAAAAAAAAGGTAAGCAGTAGTTTTCAGAACCAAGGATAACCGACCGGTAATGTTAATGTCTGCCGAGCTTCACAGCCGTGTATCTCTGGCTTCTTAAAAGTTGGCTCCACGCCTTCTCCCCCCTTTCCCCCCCTTTTAAAGGACTTACTGAACACTGTGCTTTAGCCGTCTTTTTACAGCGCCAACCTTCCTGTTCATCGCGGTGTATGTCTGTTTCACCTTGGCTTTGCAACGTGTGAATTTTTTACACAGCGCTTCCCCCGCTTGCCCTGTCCCTGCCTGCATATCGTGCTGGTGAAGGAAGCAATGTGTTTGTGTGTGTGTGTTCCACTCTGACAGTCGCCTTTCCAGTTGCCAGTTTTTCAGGCGACTGCCCGCAACTTGACAGTCGCCGGCAGTACGCTGAAAAATCGCCTAAGTGGGACAGGCCCATTAGGGTCAAACAGTAGATAAAGGTTCAACAATATGTAGTCATATTTAATCTGCGCTCTTCTCCTTTGCAATACCTATTGTACCTGAGTCACTTAGACACATACAGCATGAAACCAGGACATTCGGCCCAACTTGTCAATGCCGATCAGGAAGTCCCATCTAAGACAGTCATATTTGCCATTGTTTGGCCCATATCACTCTAAACCTTTCCTATCCATGTAACCGTCCAAGTCTCTTTTAAATGCTGCTATAATATCTGCCTTAACTACCTCTTCGGACAGCTCATTCCGTACACCCACCTCCCTCTGATTAAAATACTTGCCCCTCAAGTTCCTATTTAATTTTGCTCCTCACACCTTAAACATATATCCTCTTGTTTTCGATTCCCCTACCTTGGGTAAAAGACTCTGTGCATTCTCCTTTCCTATACCCCTCATGAGTTTGTGCACCTTTATAAGATCAGCCCTCAGCCACCAGCGCTCCAAGGAATAAAGTCCTAGCCTGCCCAACCTCTCCCTGTAGCTCAGACCCTCGAGTCCTGGCAACATCCTTCTTAACCGTGTTTATGTATCGTATTAAATTATGTGACTGGATAGCATGCAAAACAAAGCTTTTCACTGTACCTCGGTACGCATGACAATATTAAGCCTCAACCTAATTTAATAATTTCAAAATTATGAGAAAGCTATTAGAATGATTTTTACCTTTCCTTGTTGAAATATAAATCATGTCACTAATTCAAGTTTCAAATGTTAGTGCATCCATAAAACATATTCATTGTGCTACTGAATTTTGAATACTAAACATTTTTTGACAGGCAGATATGATTTGATCAATATTTGACCCAGCACAATCTGTCAAAACTCTGCCAGGATGAAAGATTGCCCAACGGGTTTATATTGCCACATGATGGAATGTGAACATCATATCCTCCAAGGTAATGCAAAAGCTCTCTGCTATTGTTCCAGCTACCTCAGCACTTTTCCCCACAAAATTGTACAGCAGTAAAGAATAGTAAGTCCTGCATTATTATTTAAAGCTATGAATTTAATGGTTCAATAGTTCATTGTCACATGTACTAAGGTACAGTGACATTCTTTGTTTGCGTACAGTTCAGTAAAGTATTACTATACATTATATTACTATATTACTATGTATTACTATCCATACTTAATCTTAGATTAAGTACAAAGTGTATAGAAAAACGGGCCACTGAGACCATATACGAGAGTCGTAGGTTTTGCCGCTATGTTCAAGGTTCTAGTTGCTTTAAGTGCAGCTGGCCATGATGCCCCATTGTCATGGCGGCATTGCAGGGTCGGCCTGGCCAAGTGAAGTTGTAGGTGTCCTCCAGCGTTACGTGTCTCTGTGTGCCGCGTTCGGTCCGTCGCTCGATGCAGTCAAGCCCCAGGCTGCTGCAGGGCATCCAGCCCTCGCTTCATTCTGAATCTGCATTTCAGGCAGAGAACCGTTGTCCCTCTTCTTAACTGGCCACCGTTCAGCCTTTGTGGCCCAGGGGCGCCTCCCACAGCCGACCTTGAGGACATGGAATTTAGGCCGCTCTCACTGATTTTTCACAGAAAAGCTGGAGTAACAACTGCAGTAATTCAAGAATACATTCAGAGATCCTCATGTGGCATCATTTCCACGCCAAGATTGCATTAAAACTAAACGAAAGCAAAAAGTGACGAAAGGAGGTAGAAATGTGTCCATGGGATGAATATTTATTACACAAAACCAGTACCTGTTAAATTTTTTATATCATTTCAATGTCGTCGAGGAGACAGTGAGCATTAAAAAGGTTGAGACAGATTTATTATTATCTTGTGTACTAAGGTACAATGAAAACCAGTTTAGAATTGTAAACCAACATCTGCAGTTCCTTGTAACTATAGTTGTTTTACAGGCTATAGTTTCCCCTGAAATGGGGACACTATGTATAAACACTGCTGTAATTTCTACATGGTGAAACCAAAATGTATAAAAATGGCCTTTATTAAAATCTGACAATGTGCACTTTAACCACATGTGATTTGTTCTATTACAAATCTCAAATTGTGGAATACAGAGGCAAATAAATAAATGATGGGCCTTTGTCCCAAACATTATGGAGGGCACTGTAGGTGTAAGGTGAGAGCGAATATATTTAATAGGAACCTGAGGGATAACTTTTTTTACACAAAGGGTCGTGGGAATATGGAACAAGCTGGGACATCATGGTCGTTGTGGGCAAGTTTTATGACCATTCAGAAGCCAGACAACAGGGAAAGAAGGTGCTCCTAAATTAGATGGTGCGCTATTTCAAGAATTTGTACTTTCTGCCAGACTGGATCAGGGACAAGAAGAAATATTGTACTTCAGCGGTCTTCCGGAAAATAATTAGCCAGTTCCGGTTAGGAATTGAGAACCAGAGGACATTGGTTTAAGATGAGGGGGGGAAAGATTTAATAGGAACCTGAGAGGCAACGTTTTTATGCAAAGGCTGGTAGGTGTATGTAATGAGTTGCCACAGGAGGTTGTTGAGGCAGATACTATAACAACGTTTAAGAAATATTTTGACAGATACATGGAAGATAGACACAAAATGCTAGAGTAACTCAGCGGGTTAGGTAACATCACTGAAGGAAAGGAATAGGTGATGTTTTGGATCGAGACCTTTCTTCAGACAGGTACGTGGATAGGATAAGTTTTGAGGAATATGACAGGTGAATAGGACAGGTTTAGAGGGATATGTGTCAAACGCAGGCAGGTAGGACTAGTGTAGATGGGGCAGAAAGGCAGTGGGCGTAAGTTGGGCCGAAGAGGCTGTTTCCACACTGTATGAATCTATTTCTTCTGAGTCCAACATACAAACCAGCTTCTCCCCCATCGATTCCATCTACAATTCACGCTGCCTCGTAAACATAATCAAAGACCATTCACTACCCGGTCAATCCCTCTTTCCCTTCTCCTGACGGGAACAAGACACAAAAGCTTGAAAGCAAGTACCACCAAGCCTTTGAAGCCAGGTGCTTATGATTCTGCAAATAAGGTTCCATATCATTTTAAAGTATAGAGTAGCATGATTGAAATATTAAAGAACCTTGGATGACGATGAATACATCAGCCAGTTTTGATTGTTGTTTTAATAACATATCCAGTCTTTTAGTTACTTATTTATCTGGACTACAACTGGATTTCAACAAGTCCCTCATTCAAATTTCCACATTAATGTTCCATCTTTTGATTTCTGCACCAAATAATAACATCACACCTTTTCATATTACGCTAAATCTATCACCATTCTGCAATCTTTTCATCTATCAATATCCATTTGCACAAAAAGCTGGAGTAACTCAGCGGGACAGGCAGCATCTCTGGAGAGATGAGAAGGGTCTCGACCCGAAACGTCACCCATTCCTTTTCTCCAGAGATGCTGCCTGTCACGCTGAGTTACTCCATATTTTTGCGTCTATCTTCGGTTTAAACCAGCATCTGTAGTTCCTTCTTACACAATATCCATTTGCAATTTCATACATTTCTGGATAGGCACATGGTTATGGAGGGATATGGATCGTGTACATGCAAATAAGAATTGGTCGTGGCATTGTGTTCGGCACGGAAATTGTGGGCTGTGCTGAAGAGCCAGTTCTTGTGATGTACTGTTCTATGTTGTATGGATATCCAACAAATGGACAGGCATAGCTTGAGACTATATGTTCCCTTATTTATATCTATGACTAAACAAAGTGAATTGAGTTGAAGAAAAAAAAAACTCAATGCAAGAATGAGTTCAACTAGGCAAAGGTGAGTGATGGTGGAGTGGACTGATCTGGCTGATCTGGTGCAGAAAGAGGTGAATGGAACTCAGACTTATTTTAGTGGTGTCAGTGTAGAGGGTTTGGACATCCATTGTGAAGAAGAGCAAGCTGACGCCAGGAAACTGGGAATGTCTCCATGGGACATGGAGAAAGTATACAGTCAAGGCACACTGATTTAAATTCTGTGGGCCAAGAATATGCTGAAATAATGATTCCACTCCAGACAGTTCTGCTTGAGGGTTTTTTAAAGGAAGTCAACCCATCTGCACATATTTGGCTCCAATGATAGTGATACAGAGTCGTACAGCAGGGAAACAGGACCAACTCACCAATGCCGACCAAGATGCCCCATCTAAGTTTGTCCCATTTCCCACATTTGACAACAATAATAATAGCGCCATAGAGTCATACAGCACGGAATCAGACCCTTCAGCCCAACGTGCCAATGCTGACCAAAATGCCTCATCTACATTAGTTCTATCCGCCCGTGTTTGGCCCATATCCCTCTAAACCTTTCCTATCTATGTACCTGTCCAAGTGTCTTTTAAATGCTGTTATGGTACCTGCTTCAAATACCTCCTCTGGCAGCTCGTTCCCTATACTCACCACCCTCTGAGAGAAGAGGTTGCTCCTCAGGTTCCTATTAAACCTTTCCTCTCTCACCTTAAACCTCTGTTTTTTGCTTCCCCTACCCTGGGTAAAAAGTTTCACCCAAGCTATAAAAATGAGTCTTGGTCATAGAAAGTGGGAACAGGCCCCTTTGGCCCAACTTGCCCACGCCAACCAAAATGTCCCATCTACAGTAGTCGCATTTGCCTACATTTGGCCCATATCCCTCTAATCCTATCTGTCTAAATGTTTCTTAAACATTGTGATAGTGCCTGCCTCAACTACTTCCTCCAACCTTGTTCCATAAATGTACCACCCTTTGTGTAAAAAACGTTGCATCTCAGGTTCCTATTAAATCTTTCCCCCCTTCATGTACAGCTCGATAATATCTCTAGCCTGTTAAAACCTCTCCCTGTAGCTCAGGCCTTCAAGACTTGGTAAAGTCCTCGTAAGTCTTCTCTGAACCTTTCCAGCTTAACAACATCTATCCTTCAACAGGGTGACAAACACAATACTCAAATGTGTTCAGTTGGTCTCACCAATGTCTTGAAACACTTGTTCCATATAAAATGTTGTAGTCATCATTATATTGCTTCAAAGGATGTGCTTATTGACTTTCCAGTCTAGTAAAATGACACAGGTTGGCACATAATATAACAGGTTTCCTTAAAACTGAGGGGCCTTTAAAATCCTGGTGAAATAAGTTAATTGTTGAAAAATAATTTAAAGTAAATTCCACTTGTTCAGGTTTTATTTGATAAATGAATAATATGTCTATAATCCCACTCTGTCTCTACTAAATCTCACTTTCCACCTTAATTAATTCTACAGGCTCTTCGAACTCATTTAAAATTTTACCTCAAGTGCAAATTATTTCAAGAAATACATTTAGCTTAACTTGATGTCATCAAATAGATTTTTTCTTTCAATTCCTAAATCAAAATCAATGATTGTAGAACAAGCCAACACAAACCTCCATGGAACATGTTTTGTCATGCCTCTAACAACACAAGAAACTTATTTTGAGCACTAAATCTGAATTCAGTGCATCTGGTTTAATTTAGTACTGAATATTGATGCCCTACATACTCAATAACGCAGGTAGTAAACTGAATAATTTCATAATTGCATAAGTTATGGGAGCAGAATAAGGCTATTCGGCCCATCAAGTCTACTCCGCTATTCAATCATGGCTGAACTATCTCTCCCTCCTAACCCCATTCTCCTGCCTCCCCACAACCCCTGACACCCTTACTAACCAAGAAGTATACAATCTCCGCCTTGAAAATATCCATTGACTTGGCCTTCCCAGCCATCTGTGGCAATGAATTTCAGATTCACCACCATCTGACTAAAGAAATTGCTCCTCATCTCCTTTCTAAAAGTACTTTTATTCTGAGGCTATGGCCTCTGGTCCTAGACTCCCCCGCTATTTGAAGTGTAAGTAACAATTTACAAATATCAATTATCCTACAAACCTGTACTTCTTTGGAGTGTCGGAGGAAACTGGAGTTCCTAAAGAAAACCCACGTGGTCACAGGGTGAACGTACAAACTCCGTACAGGCAGCACCTATAGGCAGGATCTGGGACTGTAAGGCAGCAGCTCTACTGCTGCTGGTGCACAAAACAGATGATGAAAGGAAAGCAAATAAAATCCATCAGTTAAAAGGAAGTTAAACAGAAATAGAACATGGAACAGTACGGTACAGCACAAGAGCAGGCCCTTCGGCTCACAATGTCCGTGCCGAACATGATGCCAAGACCATCACTTATCTACCTGCATATGATCCATATACCTCCATTACTTGCCAATGCAAAATGTGCCTATGCAAAAGTCTCTTAAATGCCACTATCGCATCTAATTTATTTAAAAAAACAGAAAGAATTTGTACATACACAGCGCCTGACAACAGTATGAGAAAAGCCTGATGATTTTAGGTCCAATTAATTTATACTGTGGAGTTACATGTGTTTTTGAGTGAACAAGATGTCAGTCCACTGAGATTAATGACTATTTACAAACAAAAATGTTGAAGAGTATCACAGATGGGACTTAATAATTTGTCTTCATAGCAGCTAAGTAGATGATATATCAGTTTCTTCCCACCACACTTCAGTCAATTAAACTCAGCGTCTTAAGAAAAGATGCATTCTTCCCCTTTCCCCCTCGCCCCCCCCACCAGTCCTCATACTAGCTCCACTGTTCGCATCCTTGTATCATTTCACTATCACCTCTTCCCCAGCCAACAATGGGCCATTATGGGCTCCACCTATCCCAAAGTCATCTGTTGCCAGCCCTGCTTTGTTCTGGTCTTTTCTTACCTCAAGTTCCCTCCCCTCTACTTTCAGTCTGAAGAAGGATCCCGACCTGAAACATCACCCATCCTTTTATCTCCAGAGATGCAGCCTGACCCACTGAGTTACTCCAGCACTTTGTGTCTATAAAACCATACACCCACCACCCTTTATGTGAGAAAGTTACCCCTCAGATTCCTATAAAATCTTTCCCCCTTCACCTTAAACCTATGCCCTCTGGTTCTCAATTCTCCTACTCTGGTAAAAGACTGTGTATTTGCCCCATCTAATCCTCTCATGAACATTTACACATCTGTAAGATCACCCCTCATCCTCCCACGCTCTAAGGAATAAAGTCCTAGCCTGCTCAACCTCTCCCCATTCCTCAGGCCCTCTGGTCCTTGATTCTCCCTACTCTGGGCAACAACTTTGTGCATTTACCTCATCTATTCCAAGCATAACGTGTTTTCTGAAGACTGGTGCCATTGACAATGCACCTTATCGCTTTCAGCATGCAGTACCAGACTTAAGTGCTGAGTAAAAAATAAAATCACACAGATGTTCGACTCCAAACAGACCTTCTCACCCCACCATCTTTCTTCCATCCAGACCATAGAGCTTCACAACATCACTCTTCTTCACGCTTGCCACAACTCCCCGCCTGCAGAACTCGTTCTCATTTTGGTCCTCCTATTAGTACATCCACTATTGGCATCAGGAGGGTTGAGGGAGTGGGGGTGGAGGTAGGTCTTCTACAACCCTAATTTGTTGGTTTAGTTCTACTGCATCTTTATCTCAGTCTTGCATCGTTTGTCTTGCATCATTTGGTCTGTTTAACACGTTAAGAGAAGTCCTGACCCAAAACATCGCCCGTCCAGCCTCCACAAAGACTGCCTGACTCGTCGGGGTTACTGGAGTAACTCAGCGGGTCAGGCAGCTTCCTTGGAGAACATGGATAGGCGACGGTTCGAGTCAGGACTCTACTTCATCCTGTATCTGAAGCTACTGACTGGATTGTAGACTGGATCACTTATCCACTATCTTCTTGGCTTGTGTCGGTCAATTAGACTCTAGTGAAGTGCCTTGAACCATAACTGCAAGTTATGATCTTGCTATGTTCCCCCACCCCACCATCCACGCAATCGTGTCCACCCCGTGTATTCATGGGAACAACGGCTAAAATTCAATCCAGAAAAGCCCACTTGGTCTGCACAGCCTTAACAATCTTTTTAAGCATGGTTAAACTTTCTGCCACCACAGATGCATGATTACCTACAGCGACTGTTCCTAGCTTCCCTCCCGTTTCATATAGCAGAGTAACAGAGACCCAAAGGTCCATAACTCACATATAATGTTCAGTTGTGACTTGCTCACCATTATCCCATTAGAACATGAAACCAACCAAAATCACTGGAGATTATTTACCCACAAATCGCTGGTGTCATCTCCAATATTTGTCAAGAATTATATCTTTCCATTAACCTATATGTTCAGCTTGTTACTGAAGAGTTGTAGAAGCATGGAACTGCAGATGCTGGTTTACAAAAAAAGACACAAGGTGCTGGAGTAACTCAGCCAGTCAGGCAGCATCTCTGGAGAACATGGACAGGCGATCAAATTTTGGATCGAAACACTTCTTCTATAGCTTACTGAGGTGTTATTTACCAAATGAATATTTAATCTTGAAAGGAAACTATCAGTGTACCAATTGTCAGCAGATATAGATACCAAAAGAGGAGGAAATTAAGAGCAACTAAGAGGTACAAATCTACGAAGACTCTGCGAACATTTTGCTGAACATTTGCGCTCAACTCGCCTAGGCCAACGGGATCTCCCGGTTGCCCACCATTTCAACTCCCCTTCCCATTCCCACATCTGACCTTTTCTGTCCTGGGCCTCCTCCATTGCCAGAGTGAGGCCACACAGTGAGGGAACAGAACCTCATATTTTGCTTGTGTAGCTTAAATCTAGCAATATGAAGTTTGAATTCGCTAATTTTAAGTAACTTTACTTACATTCCCCTCCCCTCCTCTCTTGCTCCCTTCCTCCACCCTAGTCATTTCACCAGGACACAGTTCTCCACATTGTTTACCTCTTGAGATCATAGCTTCCCAGGCCAACAATGGACCCGCCAGGCACCACCCTGCCTGAGGTTATTTGTGGCGGCCCTAATTTTTTTTAAATAATATTTTTATTAGAAGTAGACATATTATAAAGTATAGTTACATATTATAGTAAAAAAACTTTTCATATACATCAGTCATACATTATTAAAATTTTCAATTGTCGATTACTTCTGCTTCTAGTGTTTTTTTTATATAGAAAAAGAGAGAAAGAGAGAATAAAGAGTTACAAATAGCAAAAAAACAAAAAAGGTGGAATGGATTACTTATAATACGTCATTGGAGATAGGTTCGTAGATTATAAAGTATGACTTTTCATCTAATCCTGAGTTCAAGTTTCAGTTGGGTTTTCGTGCTGGGCCAATCTATCCCGTCAGATAATTAATGAATGGAGCCCATATTTTATCTAAAAGCTCTTGTTTGTCCATTAAGACAAGTCTAATTCTTTCTAGATAGAGGGTCTCCGACATTTCCAAAATCCACATTTTAATTGTGGGAGTTGTAGGGCCTTTCCAAAATTTTAATATTAATTTTTTTCCGGTTATTATACTGTAGTCGAGGAAATTTCTTTGGCTTGTCGTGAGTGTTAAACTTTGCTCTAATATTCCAAGTATTATTAATTTTGAGTCTTAATCCCGTTTTGTATTAATAACTTCTGAAATTATTTCAAAAATATCAGTCCAGAAATGTTTAATTTTTATACAATTTGCAAACGTATGTGTTAAATTAGCATCTAGATGTAGACATTTATCACAAATAGGAGAGATTTGTGGGAAGATTCTATTTAGTTTTATTTTAGTGTAATCTATGTAAGACTTTAAATTGTATTAAAGCATGTCTGGCATTTAACGAACATTGAAGTATATATTGTAAACTTTCGTCCCACAAATCTTTCGTTATAGGATGACCTAATTCATTTTCCCATGTGTGTCTATATGGTTCCGTCGGTGGTACCTCGTTGTTTAGGAGGGTGTTATAAATATAAGCTATTAATTTTTCAGTGTTAGGATGCTTGTTCAAACATTCATCAAGGATTTCTGGTTCCCTAGTCCTGTAGACTTGTGTATTAGATTTAACATAATCTCTAATTTGTAGATATCTGAAGAAATTATTTGAGTGCAGTCCATGATTCTGTTGTAACTCCTGAAATGAAAGAAAAGTGCCTTTCCCATAAAGATGTCCAATCTTTTTAATTCCATAATTTTTTCATTGTGTGAAACCCTTATCCAAAAAGGATGGCTTGAATAAAGGATTATTTACAATGGGAAGGCATAGTGGTATATTATTCAATTTTAAAACTTTTTTTAATTGTTTCCAAATTCGTATTCCACTATGTATTATGGGGTTTTCCTTATAGGTTTTTTTGTGCAGTTTTGTGGGAGCAAATATGATCGGACCAATTTCAAAAGGTAAACAGTCTTCCTTTTCCATCCTTAACCAATCTGGTTGTTGATCCATTTCTTCCAGCCAGAAATTCATGTTTTTAATATGGACTGCCCAGAAATAAAACAAGAAATTTGGCAAAGCCAAACCTCCATTTATCTTTGACTTACATAATGTTTTTTACTTATTCTATGATTCTTATAATCCCAGATGAAACTTGTAACAATGGAGTCGACTTTTTTGAAAAAAGTTTTTGGGATATATATCGGGATTAATTGAAATAGGTACAGTAGTTGCGGTAAGAAGATCATTTTTATAGCATTAATTCTACCAAGCATTGAAATGGGAAGTGTTTTCCAGTATTGAATATTCTTGTGTAGTTTATTCAGTAAGGGTGGAAAGTTTAGTTTAAATAAAGAGGTATATGTCTTAGTTACATAGATTCCTAAGTATTTAAATTTATCTTTAACTATTTTAAAAGGGGATTGTTGTAATGTATGTAAATTGAGTTTTGTTATTGGCATGATTTCACTTTTATTCCAATTAATTCTATATCCTGAAAACTGACCAAATTGAGTTATTAAATTTAATAGATTTGGAATACTAGTTTCTAACTTTGTAATATATATTAGTACATCATCTGCATATAAGGAAATTTTATTCCTTGTGTCTCTAGTGTTATATCCGTATATTCCTGTATGGGTTCTAACGCTTTCTGCTAAGGGTTCGATTGCAAGAGCAAATAATAGTGGGGATAGTGAACATCATTGTCTACAACCTCTAGAGAGATTAAATTTAGTTGATAACATTTGGTTTGTTAATATTCTAGCTGTTGGATTAGAGTATAACAATTTAACCCATGTACAGTACTTCTCTCCCAATTAAAAATTTTCCATCACCGAAAATAAATATAGCCATTCTACCTGGTCAAATGCTTTTTCAGCATCTAACGAAATAATTGCTAGATCTGCATTAGGAATTCTATTGGAGTATATAATATTGAATAGTCTTCTCAGATTATAAAATGAATAACGTTTTGGAATAAAACCTGTTTGGTCAGGGTGTATTAATTTGTTAATCACTAAGCTCAATCTATGAGATAGAATTTTAGTTAATATTTTCTGATCAGTATTTAAAAGGGCTATAGCTCTATATGAACCTGGGTCTTCAAGATCCTTATCCGTTTTTGGTGTGAGTATGATTGTAGATTCATTTAGAGTTTCTGGGAGTTTCTGTTGAGTGTAAGCGTATTTGTACAGTGTCTGTAGGCGTGGAAAAACCAGATCATAATTTTTTTAATAAAATTCAGAACTTAGACCATCAGGACCTGCAGCCTTTCCGTTTTTTAAAGATTTAATTGACTCTTCGATGTATTTTATCGTAATTTCAGCACCTAGTGATTCTCTCTCTTTCTGATCTAAACCCGCAAGCTTACATTTCTGTAGAAATGTTTCCATTCCTGCTGATTGTTCTGTTATTTTAGATGAGTACAATTTTTGATAGTATTGTAAAAATCTATCATTAATATCTTTAGGCAGTGTTAGTGTTTCTCCCTTGTCTGTTCTAATTTTGTAAATTGTTTTTTCCCCGTCCAGTTTACGAAGTTGTCGCGCTAATAGTTTTTGTGGTTTATCACCAAATTCAAAATGTAATTGTTTTGTATGTTGATAAAGTTTTATAACTTGGTCTGAGTATATCTTGTTCAATTTATATTTCAGTGCTGCAATTTTATTGTGTTTTATCATGGATGGTGCTGCTGCATTTTCTATGTCTAATTGCCTTATTTCCATTTCCAATTTCTGTTGTTTGGCCCTATTCTCTTTGTTAAGAAATGATTGAGAAGAGATTAATGCTCCTCGCACAAATGCTTTAAATGTTTCCCAAAGAAGGGAGGCAGAGATTTCAGGGCTATCATTAGCCTCAAAAAACATATTGATCTGTTTAACGAGGTATTCATTACATAACTTTTCTTTTAAGATTTGGGGATTAAGTCTCCATTGTGACTGTGTCTCTACCATTCCGTTTAATCATAAATGTTAGTGGAGCATGGTCTGAGATTATGATATTGCGAGTTATAGGTAAATGGGATAAGTTTTGAGTTTACTAAAAAATAATCTATCCTTGAGTAAGTTTTATGTACTGGTGAGTAAAATGAATATTCTCGACCCGATGGGTTTTCAATTCTCCAAACATCCTTAATGTTGGTAGTATTAATATATGAGTTTAGAAATTCACTTGATTAAGATTTTAGTTTTCTTTGAGTTGATGATCTATCCAAATAAGCATCCAATGTACAATTTAAGTCTCCACCGATTATTAAGTTTTGTTGTGTACATTCCGAGATATTGTTAAGTAATCTCTTAAAAAACAGGTGGCTATCAAAATTTGGTCCATACACATTAAGGAGAGTCACCTTTTTTGAGTATAACTCCCCTATTATTACAATATATCTGCCTTCAATATCTTCTATCGTTGATATATGTTTAAAGGGTATACCTTTACGAATTAATATTGCAACCCCTCTAGATTTATATGAGAATGAGGAGTGCTTTAGCAATCCATTTTGCTTTCAATCTATGTTGTGCTTCCTTTTTAAGGTGTATCTCCTGGAGAAATATTATATCTGTTTTCAATGATTTTAAATGAGCTAACACTTTGCCTCTCTTAATAGGTTCATTAATTCCCTTAACATTCCAACTACAGAATTTAATTCCTTCACCCCCAATTTTCCTATTCACGTCTTGCATCTTGTGATTAGAGTGGTTAGAGCAGATGGCTCAGCACACTCAACCCTACCTTATACTCGAACATCAGGTAGATGAATTTTAAGTCTCGTCTGTTTTCCATCCGAACATATCTCCCTAAATAAAATATGTAATTACATTCCAAATACAAAATATAATATATTATAAGGTAGAAGAGGTAATAAAAAATTGTGTTAGTAATGTGTAAAAGGTTGAAAAAGAAAAAAACTACAACTAAGATTAGTGCAGTTAGTGATAGCCACCCTAATGTGGCTAAGCATCTAAGGACTTCCGTAGCTTTTGGTAAAAAAAAAAATTACTAGCTCCGTACTTTCCATAAAAGAAAAGTTTCAAATTCAGTGCAAGCAATTTATGGGGGGGAAGGAAATAATGGTTATATTCCATTAATGATATAATTATTAGTCTCAAATTGAAATGTTAGTCTGGTATAACATAAACATTTGTCAAAGAATAATCAAAATCAAAAATATCAGAGAGAGAACCACTATAAATTTTTAATTATAAAATACCTGGATCGCACTTTACTTATATTTCATACTTTTAGTTAATTCTTAGTTGATCCAGTTAGCAATAATTAGTGTTAATTAGTATTCATGATTATGAATAGTTGTTAGAAATTACACAATACACACACAATACACAATACAATTTATTTGTCACTTGAACCTCATAGAGGCTCAAATGAAATGTTGTTTCTGCAGTCATACACACATGAAAAAAAGACCCAAGACACAACACAATTTACACAGACATCCATCACAGCGCATCTCCTCCTCGCTGTGATGGAAGGCAAAAAAACTTATCTCTCCCCTGCACTCCCCATCCCCCTCCCGATGTCAGTCAAAGCCCCCCGGCGGGCGATGGTAATTGTCCCGCGGTCATTTAAGCCACGCTGGGTGATCCAAGGCCACGCTCCGGGTCTTGTTGTTGGAGCCCACGGCAGGCGCTAGCAAAGTCCCGCAGCCGTTGAAGCCACGCCGGGTGATGATGTCAGGCCCCGCTCTAGGTCATCCTCGACCCCGCTACTCGGGCGGGAGAATTCGCCGTTGCGGAAGCCCCGAAAAGCGGTCTCCCAGCAGGGACCCGCGGGCTCCGATATTACTGTCCACCAGACCTGCGGTAAGCCTCCGAATCTCCGGGGGTCAGGTCACAGCCGAGCGCCACCACAGCTCCACCCGCTCCGGACTCGGCCAGCTCCATGATGGTGAGTAGCACCGCAGCTCCGCGACTGGAGCCCCAGGACGTTCCTGCTGGAGGCCGCTCTATGTTGCAGCCCCAACGACAACGGAGACCCGACAGGGAAAAGGTCGGGTTCTCCGTGCAGGGGAAAGATTTTAAAAGTCCCCCCCCCCCCCCCCCCCGCCCCCCCCCCCACACACACACACACATACCCCATCAAAAAAAAAAACAAAAAAAACTACATTAAAACGGGACAAAAAATAACAAAAAGACAGACGGACTGCAGAGGCCGCTGCGACGTGAGTCGCGCCGCCCACCGGAACTATTAGTACTAAAATATAAATATTATATATCAGTAGCAAGATATTTGCCCAATTCTTGTTGCAGATTTTGGGCAGCTCTTAAATATAATAGTTTAGAGTTTAGAGTTCCATATCTTCTCTGCGGGATAACAATATCCAGGTAAGTGTTGAGTGTTGAATATTATTCAATCTTCGGTCTTATCTTCGATACTCTTGGCGAAATCAAGTGCTTCTGTGTGCTTGATGAAGAAGTGTTCCTTCTCCTCGTAGGTAACTCTTAATGTTGCGGGGTATAACAGTCCGTATCTCAAATTCTTTATGTTCTTCAGTATTCTTCTTGTTTCTGTAAACAACGCTCTCTTCTTGGCAACTTCCACAGGATAATCTCTAAATATGCTAATCTTATCTCCTTCAAATACGAGATTTCTGCTTTGGACAATTTTCTTCATCATATCATCCAAAACATGGTCATATTGCACCTTCACTATCAGTTGTCTTGGAGGTGCGCCCTCCCTTGGGCGACGTCTCGATACTCTGTGCGCTCGGGCAAGTAATGGTGCTTGATCCAGGTTCAAGACTTTTTTCAGTAACTCTGCAGCAAATTCACGGGGGTCACGACTCCCCTCTCTGCCTTCCTGGACGCCAACGATTCTTAAATTCTGACGCCTCTGTCGTCCCTCCAAGTCAGTACATTTTTCGGTCACATTTTTAAAAGATTTCAGCTCTTCCTTGAAGTTCTGTTTAAGATTTTTTAGTTCTTCCATTAAATTAGAGATTTCCTGTGCAAGAAATGTTTTTAATTCTTCCATTTCAGTCTTTTTCTTCTTTGAGATATCTTCTTGGGATGCTGTTAAAACTGAGGCCGAGGCTGCAGTTGGGCCTACCTCTTTAGCCCTGCCGGTTTTTCTCGCCTTGGGAGGGGGAGGGGGAGTATGCTGTGTCGACATTCTGCCGGTGTCGCGCGCCTGATGATGTCACGAACTTACTGCAAACAATCGGTGCCGTTTTCAGCAGGTAGGACCTGTCTTTTCCCCCGTTTATAGCGGGGTTTTCCCGGAGCTAGTTGGCGCGAGTCTCTCCTACTCCATAGCGCCACCGGAAGTCCGTTGGTTTAGTTCTACTGCATCTTTATCTCAGTCTTGCATCGTTTGTCTTGCATCATTTGGTCTGTTTAACACGTTAAGAGAAGTCCTGACCCAAAACATTGCCCGTCCAGCCTCCGCAAAGACTGCCTGACTCGTCGGGGTTACTGGAGTAACTCAGCGGGTCAGGCAGCTTCCTTGGAGAACATGGATAGGAGACGGTTCGGGTCAGGACTCTACTTCATCCTGTATCTGAAGCTACTGACTGGATTGTAGACTGGATCACTTATCCACTATCTTCTTGGCTTGTGTCGGTCTAATTCAATTAGACTCTAGTGAAGTGCCTTGAACCATAACTGCAAGTTATGTTCTTGCTATGTTCCCCCACCCCACCATCCACGCAATCGTGTCCACCCCGTGTATTCATGGGAACAACGGCTAAAATTCAATCCAGAAAAGCCCACTTGGTCTGCACAGCCTTAACAATCTTTTTAAGCATGGTTAAACTTTCTGCCACCACAGATGCATGATTACCTACAGCGACTGTTCCTAGCTTCCCTCCTGTTTCATATAGCAGAGTAACAGAGACCCAAAAGTCCATAACTCACATATAATGTTCAGTTGTGACTTGCTCACCATTATCCCATTAGAACATGAAACCAACCAAAATCACTGGAGATTTACCCACAAATCGCTGGTGTCACCTCCAATATTTGTCAAGAATTATATCTTTCCATTAACCTATATGTTCAGCTTGTTACTGAAGAGTTGTAGAAGCATGGAACTGCAGATGCTGGTTTACAAAAAAAGACACAAGGTGCTGGAGTAACTCAGCCAGTCAGGCAGCATCTCTGGAGAACATGGACAGGTGATCAAATTTTCGATCGAAACACTTCTTCTATAGCTTACTGAGGTGTTATTTACCAAATGAATATTTCATCTTGAAAGGAAACTATCAGTGTACCAATTGTCAGCAGATATAGATACCAAAAGAGGAGGAAATTAAGAGCAACTAAGAGGTACAAATCTACGAAGACTCTGCGAAAATTTTGCTGAACATTTGCGCTCAACTCGCCTAGGCCAACGGGATCTCCCGGTTGCCCACCATTTCAACTCCCCTTCCCATTCCCACATCTGACCTTTTCTGTCCTGGGCCTCCTCCATTGCCAGAGTGAGGCCACACAGTGAGGGAACAGAACCTCATATTTTGCTTGTGTAGCTTAAATCTAGCAATATGAAGTTTGAATTCGCTAATTTCAAGTAACTTTACTTACACTTCCCTCCCCTCCTCTCTTGCTCCCTTCCTCCACCCTAGTCATTTCACCAGGACACAGTTCTCCACATTGTTTACCTCTTGAGATTATAGCTTCCCAGGCCAACAATGGACCCGCCAGGCACCAGCCTGCCTGAGGTTATTTGTGGCGGCCCTGATTGGACATGGTCTTTTCTCGCCTCCAGCTCTTCACCCCACCCCCAACTTTCAGTCTGAAGAAGATTCCAACCCGAAACGTCACCAATCTTTTTTCTCCAGAGATGCTGCCTGACCCACTGAGTTGCTCCAGCACTTCTATCAAATCATAAAAACCATACATAGATACAACCTGTTCAAACTCAAGTAGAATAGGTAGAGAAAAGGGGAAGATACAGAGTGCAGAATTTAGTTCTCAGCATTGTAGCGCTTCAGTTCCAGAGACAAAGTCCAATGTCCGCATTAGGGTAGAGGTTATGGAAGGACCGTTCGGAAGGCTGATAACAGCGGGGGAGAAGCTGTTCCTGAGTCTCGTGGTGCGCACTTTCAAGCTTCTGCCTGATGGGAACCTTCTGCCAGATGGGAACAGAGAGAAGGAGGAATGACTGGGGTGGGACAAGTCTGGATTATGTTGGCTGCTATTCCAAGGCAGCGCAGTGTAAATGGAGTCGATGGTGGGAAGTCTGGGCTGTGTGATGGACTAGACTACAACTACACCTTTCTGCAATTTCTTGCAGTCTTGGGAAGTGCTGTTCCCAAACTGTGATGCAACCTGGCAGTATGCTTTCTATGGTGCATCAGAACATTCCTGTAAACTACACCTTTCCTCTCTTGCACGTTCTAAAATATTTTTAATTTGTGCCCCATGCCCCATGATCACAATTCCTTCACTCCCCTCCCCTCCTCTCTTGCTCCCTTCCTCCACCCTAGTCATTTCACCAGGACACAGTTCTCCACATTGTTTACCTCTTGAGATCATAGCATCCCAGGCCAACAATGGACCCGCCAGGCACCACCCTGCCTGAGGTTATTTGTGGCGGCCCTAATTTTTTTTTAATAATATTTTTATTAGAAGTAGACATATTATAAAGTATAGTTACATATTATAGTAAAAAAACTTTTCATATACATCAGTCATACATTATTAAAATTTTCAATTGTCGATTACTTCTGCTTCTAGTGTTTTTTTTATATAGAAAAAGAGAGAAAGAGAGAATAAAGAGTTACAAATAGCAAAAAAACAAAAAAGGTGGAATGGATTACTTATAATACGTCATTGGAGATAGGTTCGTAGATTATAAAGTATGACTTTTCATCTAATCCTGAGTTCAAGTTTCAGTTGGGTTTTTGTGCTGGGCCAATCTATCCCGTCAGATAATTAATGAATGGAGCCCATATTTTATCTAAAAGTTCTTGTTTGTCCATTAAGACAAGTCTAATTCTTTCTAGATAGAGGGTCTCCGACATTTCCACAATCCACATTTTAATTGTGGGAGTTGTAGGGCCTTTCCAAAATTTTAATATTAATTTTTTCCCGGTTATTATACTGTAGTCAAGGAAATTTCTTTGGCTTGTTGTGAGTGTTAAACTTTGCTCTAATATTCCAAGTATTATTAATTTTGAGTTTGGATCCAGTTTTGTATTAATAATTTCTGAAATTATTTCAAAAATATCAGTCCAGAAATGTTTAATTTTTATACAATTTGCAAACGTATGTGTTAAATTAGCATCTAGATGTAGACATTTATCACAAATAGGAGAGATTTGTGGGAAGATTCTATTTAGTTTTTTTTAGAGTAGTGTAATCTATATAAGACTTTAAATTGTATTAAAGCATGTCTGGCATTTAACGAACATTGATGTATATATTGTAAACTTTCGTCCCATAAATCTTTCGTTATAGGATGACTTAATTCATTTTCCCATGTGTGTCTATATGGTTCCGTCGGTGGTACCTCGTTGTTTAGGAGGGTGTTATAAATATAAGCTATTAATTTTTCAGTGTTAGGATGCTTGTTCAAACATTCATCAAGGATTTCTGGTTCCCTAGTCCTTTAGACTTGTGTATTAGATTTAACATAATCTCTAATTTGTAGATATCTGAAGAAATTATTTGAGTGCAGTCCATGATTCTGTTGTAACTCCTGAAATGAAAGAAAAGTGCCTTTCCCATAAAGATGTCCAATCTTTTTAATTCCATATTTTTTTCATTGTGTGAAACCCTTATCCAAAAAGGATGGCTTGAATAAAGGATTATTTACAATGGGAAGGCATAGTGGTATATTATTCAATTTTAAAACTTTTTTAAATTGTTTCCAAATTCGTATTCCACTATGTATTATGGGGTTTTCCTTATAGGGTTTTTTGTGCAGTTTTGTGGTAGCAAATATGATCGGACCAATTTCAAAAGGTAAACAGTCTTCCTTTTCCATCCTTAACCAATCTGGCTGTTGATCCATTTCTTCCAGCCAGAAATTCATGTTTTTAATATGGACTGCCCAGAAATAAAACAAGAAATTTGGCAAAGCCAAACCTCCATTTATCTTTGACTTACATAAATGTTTTTTACTTATTCTATGATTCTTATAATCCCAGATGAAACTTGTAACAATGGAGTCGACTTTTTTGAAAAAAGTTTTTGGGATATATATCGGGATTAATTGAAATAGGTACAGTAGTTGCGGTAAGAAGATCATTTTTATAGCATTAATTCTACCAAGCATTGAAATGGGAAGTGTTTTCCAGTATTGAATATTCTTGTGTAGTTTATTCAGTAAGGGTGGAAAGTTTAGTTTAAATAAAGAGGTATATGTCTTAGTTACATAGATTCCTAAGTATTTAAATTTATCTTTAACTATTTTAAAAGGGGATTGTTGTAATGTATGTAAATTGAGTTTTGTTATTGGCATGATTTCACTTTTATTCCAATTAATTCTATATCCTGAAAACTGACCAAATTGAGTTATTAAATTTAATAGATTTGGAATACTAGTTTCTAACTTTGTAATATATATTAGTACATCATCTGCATATAAGGAAATTTTATTCCTTGTGTCTCTAGTGTTATATCCGTATATTCCTGTATGGGTTCTAACGCTTTCTGCTAAGTGTTTTCGATTGCAAGAGCAAATAATAGTGGGGATAGTGAACATCCTTGTCTACAACCTCTAGAGAGATTAAATTTAGTTGATAACATTTGGTTTGTTAATATTCTAGCTGTTGGATTAGAGTATAACAATTTAACCCATGTACAGTACTTCTCTCCCAATTAAAAATTTTCCATCACCGAAAATAAATATAGCCATTCTACCTGGTCAAATGCTTTTTCAGCATCTAACGAAATAATTGCTAGATCTGCATTAGGAATTCTATTGGAGTATATAATATTGAATAGTCTTCTCAGATTATAAAATGAATAACGTTTTGGAATAAAACCTGTTTGGTCAGGGTGTATTAATTTGTTAATCACTAAGCTCAATCTATGAGATAGAATTTTAGTTAATATTTTCTGATCAGTATTTAAAAGGGCTATTGCTCTGTATGAACCTGGGTCTTCAAGATCCTTATCCGTTTTTGGTATGAGTATGATTGTAGATTCATTTAGAGTTTCTGGGAGTTTCTGTTGAGTGTAAGCGTATTTGTACAGTGTCTGTAGGCGTGGAAAAACCAGATCATAATTTTTTTTATAAAATTCAGAACTTAGACCATCAGGACCTGCAGCCTTTCCGTTTTTTAAAGATTTAATTGACTCTTCGATGTATTTTATCGTAATTTCAGCACCTAGTGATTCTCTCTCTTTCTGATCTAAACCCGCAAGCTTACATTTCTGTAGAAATGTTTCCATTCCTGCTGATTGTTCTGTTATTTTAGATGAGTACAATTTTTGATAGTATTGTAAAAATCTATCATTAATATCTTTAGGCAGTGTTAGTGTTTCTCCCTTGTCTGTTCTAATTTTGTAAATTATTTTTTCCCCGTCCAGTTTACGAAGTTGTCGCGCTAATAGTTTTTGTGTTTATCACCAAATTCAAAATGTAATTGTTTTGTATGTTGATAAAGTTTTATAACTTGGTCTGAGTATATCTTGTTCAATTTATATTTCAGTGCTGCAATTTTATTGTGTTTTATCATGGATGGTGCTGCTGCATTTTCTATGTCTAATTGCCTTATTTCCATTTCCAATTTCTGTTGTTTGGCCCTATTCTCTTTGTTAAGAAATGATTGAGAAGAGATTGGTAGTATTAATGTTGGTAGTATTAATATATGAGTTTAGAAATTCACTTTATTAAGATTTTAGTTTTCTTTGAGTTGATGATCTATCCAAATAAGCATCCAATGTACAATTTAAGTCTCCACCGATTATTAAGTTTTGTTGTGTACATTCCGAGATATTGTTAAGTATTCTCTTAAAAAACAGGTGGCCATCAACATTTGGTCCATACACATTAAGGAGAGTCACCTTTTTTGAGTATAACTCCCCTATTATTACAATATATCTGCCTTCAATATCTTCTATCGTTGATATATGTTTAAAGGGTATACCTTTACGAATTAATATTGCAACCCCTCTAGATTTATATGAGAATGAGGAGTGGTAAGCTTTAGCAATCCATTTTGCTTTCAATCTATGTTGTGCTTCCTTTTTAAGGTGTATCTCCTGGAGAAATATTATATCTGTTTTCAATGATTTTAAATGAGCTAACACTTTGCCTCTCTTAATAGGTTCATTAATTCCCTTAACATTCCAACTACAGAATTTAATTCCTTCACCCCCAATTTTCCTATTCACGTCTTGCATCTTGTGATTAGAGTGGTTAGAGCAGATGGCTCAGCACACTCAACCCTACCTTATACTCGAACATCAGGTAGATGAATTTTAAGTCTCGTCTGTTTTCCATCCGAACATATCTCCCTAAATAAAATATGTAATTCCATTCCAAATACAAAATATAATATATTATAAGGTAGAAGAGGTAATTAAAATTTGTATTAGTAATGTGTAAAAGGTTGAAAAAGAAAAAAACTACAACTAAGATTAGTGCAGTTAGTGATAGCCACCCTAATGTGGCTAAGCATCTAAGGACTTCCGTAGCTTTTGGTAAAAAAAAAAATTACTAGCTCCGTACTTTCCTTAAAAGAAAAGTTTCAAATTCAGTGCAAGCAATTTATGGGGGGGAAGGAAATAATGGTTATATTCCATTAATGATATAATTATTAGTCTCAAATTGAAATGTTAGTCTGGTATAACATAAACATTTGTCAAAGAATAATCAAAATCAAAAATATCAGAGAGAGAACCACTATAAATTTTTAATTATAAAATACCTGGATCGCACTTTACTTATATTTCATACTTTTAGTTAATTCTTAGTTGATCCAGTTAGCAATAATTAGTGTTAATTAGTATTCATGATTATGAATAGTTGTTAGCAATTACACAATACACACACAATACACAATACAATTTATTTGTCACTTGAACCTCATAGAGGCTCAAATGAAATGTTGTTTCTGCAGTCATACACACATGAAAAAAAGACCCAAGACACAACACAATTTACACAGACATCCATCACAGCGCATCTCCTCCTCGCTGTGATGGAAGGCAAAAAACTTATCTCTCCCCTGCACTCCCCATCCCCCTCCCGATGTCAGTCAAAGCCCCCCGGCGGGCGATGGCAATTGTCCCGCGGTCATTTAAGCCACGCCGGGTGATGCAAGGCCACGCTCCGGGTCTTGTTGTTGGAGCCCACGGCAGGCGCTAGCAAAGTCCCGCAGCCGTTGAAGCCACGCCGGGCGATGATGTCAGGCCCCGCTCCAGGTCATCCTCGACCCCGCTACTCGGGCGGGAGAAGTCGCTGTTGCGGAAGCCCCGAAAAGCGGTCTCCCAGCAGGGACCCGCGGGCTCCGATATTACTGTCCACCAGGCCTGCGGTAAGCCTCCGAATCTCCGGGGGTCAGGTCACAGCCGAGCGCCACCACAGCTCCACCCGCTCCGGACTCGGCCAGCTCCATGATGGTGAGTAGCACCGCAGCTCCGCGACTGGAGCCCCAGGACATTCCTGCTGGAGGCCGCTCCATGTTGCAGCCCCAACGACAACGGAGACCCGACAGGGAAAAGGTCGGGTTCTCCGTGCAGAGGAAAGATTTTAAAAGTTCCCCCCGCCCCCCACACACACACACACACACACATACCCCATCAAAAAAAATAAATAAAAACTACATTAAAACGGGACAAAAAATAACAAAAAGACAGACGGACTGCAGAGGCCGCTGCGACGTGAGTCGTGCCGCCCACCGGAACTATTAGTACTAAAATGTAAATATTATATATCAGTAGCAAGATATTTGCCCAATTCTTGTTGCAGATTTTGGGCAGCTCTTAAATATAATAGTTTAGAGTTTAGAGTTCCATATCTTCTCTGCGGGATAACAATATCCAGGTAAGTGTTGAGTGTTGAATATTATTCAATCTTCGGTCTTATCTTCGATACTCTTGGCGAAATCAAGTGCTTCTGTGTGCTTGATGAAGAAGTGTTCCTTCTCCTCGTAGGTAAATCTTAATGTTGTGGGGTATAACAGTCCGTATCTCAAATTCTTTATGTTCTTCAGTATTCTTCTTGTTTCTGTAAACAACGCTCTCTTCTTGGCAACTTCCACAGGATAATCTCTAAATATGCTAATCTTATCTCCTTCAAATACGAGATTTCTGCTTTGGACAATTTTCTTCATCATATCATCCAAAACATGGTCATATTGCACCTTCACTATCAGTTGTCTTGGAGGTGCGCCCTCCCTTGGGCGACGTCTCGATACTCTGTGCGCTCGGGCAAGTAATGGTGCTTGATCCAGGTTCAATACTTTTTTCAGTAACTCTGCAGCAAATTCACGGAGGTCACGACTCCCCTCTCTGCCTTCCTGGACGCCCACGATTCTTAAATTCTGACGCCTCTGTCGTCCCTCCAAGTCAGTACATTTTTCGGTCACATTTTTAAAAGATTTCAGCTCTTCCTTGAAGTTCTGTTTAAGATTTTTTAGTTCTTCCATTAAATTAGAGATTTCCTGTGCAAGAAAATGTTTTAATTCTTCCATTTCAGTCTTTTTCTTCTTTGAGATATCTTCTTGGGATGCTGTTAAAACTGAGGCCGAGGCTTCAGTTGGGCCTACCTCTTTAGCCCTGCCGGTTTTTCTCGCCTTGGGAGGGGGAGGGGGAGTATGCTGTGTCGACATTCTGCCGGTGTCGCGCGCCTGATGATGTCACGAACTTACTGCAAACAATCGGTGCCGTTTTCAGCAGGTAGGACCTGTCTTTTCCCCCGTTTATAGCGGGGTTTTCCCGGAGCTAGTTGGCGCGAGTCTCTCCTACTCCATAGCGCCACCGGAAGTCCGTTGGTTTAGTTCTACTGCATCTTTATCTCAGTCTTGCATCGTTTGTCTTGCATCATTTGGTCTGTTTAACACGTTAAGAGAAGTCCTGACCCAAAACATTGCCCGTCCAGCCTCCGCAAAGACTGCCTGACTCGTCGGGGTTACTGGAGTAACTCAGCAGGTCAGGCAGCTTCCTTGGAGAACATGGATAGGCGACGGTTCGGGTCAGGACTCTACTTCATCCTGTATCTGAAGCTACTGACTGGATTGTAGACTCGATCACTTATCCATTGTCTTCTTGGCTTGTGTCGGTCTAATTCAATTAGACTCTAGTGAAGTGCCTTGAACCATAACTGCAAGTTATGTTCTTGCTATGTTCCCCCACCCCACCATCCACGCAATTGTGTCCACCCCGTGTATTCATGGGAACAACGGCTAAAATTCAA